>NC_049214.1:22542058-22797058 GCF_013347855.1 Anguilla anguilla | reverse complement strand
TACTGCCAGGAAGTGACGCAACGGGTCAGCTCTACTGCCAGGAAGTGACGCAATGGGTCAGCTCTCCCACCAGGAAGTGACACAATGGACCTATGCCACACTGCATTCATCCCTGACCGCCACGCAAGACTACAATGCTACTCGTGTACCTCTCCGAGTCCTCCTTAAACTGTCCGAGCCTTGGTCAAGGAGCTGAAGAATAAACAGCTCATCTGAATGCGTGATGTAATGCAGCGATGCTCAAATACTTCTGCTCGGGCCATCAGAACTACTCTCCTGCAGGCATAAGAGGAATATGCACGAATACCACGCTGTTCATGGGTGTGAAACTCCATGCTCCCATGTCACAAGACACACAACACGCTGCACTGGTGGCAGGCTGCTCGATGTGTGTGCTTTGGGTTTTTTTAATCCAGCCAGTTATTACGGGGGCTTTGTTTTTGCATGTGAACTGTTGTTTGTTAGCATTACCTTAATGACAGAGCTTATCACATTGGCTACATGGGTTGTGCACTGGGCTCTCTCTATTGCCGTCACCCCACTCACAGAGGCGAAAACACTAGCCTACTCTCTGAGCAAGGCCAACAAAGAAATCTAATCTAATCTAATGCAATCAAACCGAAGCCGAGATAAGCTAGCTTTTGAAACGGTGCATTACATTAAAAGCCCCACATAACCACACCTTCCTGTCGCTCACGGTTACCAGCACCTCTCACCCTCTACGTCCCCACTGCTCTTCTTCTACTGTGTCCTCAGGGAGCCACAGCCAACAGCCTCATCCTAACAGCCAGGTCCTCCAAGATAAAGATAACCATTTCTACACTGCAGGCCTAGCATCTTTATGAATTATTTATGAATCGCCCCCACCCTTCAGCAGTTAAAATTCAAGCACTTTTCAACAGCTTTCAAGGACCAATGTCGATTTTCCAACATCTCATAGCTGTTGAACTGTTGAATTAATTAACGTCACCAATGCTAACATGCGAAGTTGCCGCAGCTGCTCAGACAGATTAGAATTAGCTTTCTCTCTGGCGCAACCCAGTTAGAAAGACTAACTTTACCTAACGGCAGACTACAAATTTTGTGCTTTTGTCACTAAGCCGATGTAATGGAGGGGAAGAGCGGGCTTGGTGTTGGCTGGGTGGGGGGGTTTGGTGGCTGGAGTTGTGAAATGTCACATGAAATTAAGAAAAATATTGAAAACAATAAATGCTAAAGGTGTCAAGTAGACCATTTTTCGCTTGTCACATCTGGTTAATCTATGTAGAAGATTAACACGTTTATTTTTATTTATTTAAATATGTGTAATGGGCCATTTTTATGTGGGGAAACACTGCACACAGGATGGCCAGCCCGCCCAGCCCACTTCGGATCAGCTTTGCTGGGACACCTTGCGCGAAAAGGCCAAACCGAGCGAAATTCATCCCCCGAGCAACAGCCGACGCGACAACACGACGGCGATTTCACGCCTCCCCCAGCTGAGATTTACAGTCTGCCTGCCGCCCCACAACAGGGCGCTAAATCAAGCGGGCCGGCAGACAGCGTGTGTGACTGGAATGTGTGTGAAGAGGAAGGAGGCCCACAGACCTGAGCGGGCCCTCTGCCCTCTCCCCCCTCCCCGGACCGCCATTTTCAGCAAGCCCCTCTTCCACCTGCCGCTTGCTTACTGCAACACACTCGCGCACTTTGTGTCTGTAGCCCCGGTACGGGACTGGTGGTCAGAGGTGAAAGGGCGCATGCTACAATGCTACCAATGAGGACACCAGTCAGAGGACGTCCTGGTACCCAAAGCGCCAGGGACAATCAGATTTCCTCACTCTCACCATGCAGCGAATGATCACCTAATCAACATGGTGCAGATATCGATCCAGGTGCTTAATTCAGAGTTTAGACAGGGTGAGCCCCTAAGGCCCTGGGGGCTTTGGTGGGTGGCTGCCCCTGGTCTTTTCTGGAAGGGGGGTGAGGTACCTTTATGCACATCCAGATGGAGATGGGCAGAGTGGCGAGCACCAGCAGGACGGAGAAGCCCATCAGACACCAGGCGCAGATCCCCATGTCGCTCTCCGGGTTCTCCAGAGCTGTGGAGCGCAAGAAAGGAGAGGAGAGCGTCAGCACCCGGGACGTCCTGCAACATTTACAATAAGCGGATGCAAGGCAGCGTGTCTCTACACTACTTCAGAATACGCTGATTAAGATCCAGGCTTCTCCCGATTTGTCCTGATCGCTGAAGCTCGATGCGAGAGACAGGTTTTCACAAGATTCAGAAAAACTCCAAAGCTCCCCAACAGGGTTGCCAGACTAAAATTAGGGCCTTCAAAACTACTCAAGGGAAGTCTGACAGCAAAAATATATGGGAGTAAATGACAGATGGGGGATTTTTAAAAAAGGTACGTGGGACTAATAGGCCTATTTCACAAGATGGCGACCAAAACCGGATGTAGGGATACTTTGTTTCCGGTTACCGTTGCTACGGACGCAAGTCCATTTCTGACAGCGAAAAATTGAGCCTGAACAGCGACGTGTTCTCACAGTCCCTAATAGCTCTGCCAATGTTCAATGTTCACTGTGTCCGATGTTATCCGCATTGTCGAAGCATTGCCAGTGAACGCTAAGCGGCTATAAATTATTTTTGAGAAGTTTATATTTGGTTATGAAGGTAAGTATAACGTTAGCTCTGGTTCGCCAGAAAGCTAAATAGCTAGATTGCTAACCACAGCAAGTTAGCCGATTAAAGAGATATTTCATTTCGACATAACGTAAACTATTTTCTGGAGGTGACTCCATTGTGTTTTCGTAGCGTGAAGCAACATCTGCTGTCCGTTAACAGGGTCTCTGTTCCTCTCGGTTGTCCCGAAAATATGAATGAATAGGGAGCCTGGCAGCTGTGAGGAAAAGCGATTCTGTTAAGGTTGACGGGCAGCAGGGGAGGCATGCAAGTACAATGTGTTAGGCTCCACAAAATTACTTATGTTATACCTCTGAAATAAGTTTTGTACCACCGTTACTATTTTGTGACATGTTGTTTGTGCTGTACTTGTTCTAATATAGATTTATATTGCTTGTCAAATCGCCTGTGTAATGCCGGTGTTCAGTTCACTACCGAGCTGTTTGTTTTCATCGCTGATAAAAACTACCCACACATTTTTAAATCAGCTGATAGGCCTATATCTTAAGTAGGCTTGTCGCGATGTCCGTCAATACATTTCGTAATTACAATTAACAACTAAAATAAACGTGCATCTGCAGTTTCAACATTTAATATCCAAATATGTGCTTGCTAACAAGCTAGCTGGCTAAAACGTAATTTGCTAATCATAACATAAAATATAGCTCGCTAACTGATTTTATGACATTCTTGAGTAACAAGTACCACATGGCTGAAACTGCGTTAGTTCTCAATGAATGATAAAAAAATAAAAATTAAAAAAAAATTAAAAAAAAGAGTTGGTAGGGGACTCAGACATTTAGACCCAAATGTATGTGAGGAGAAAAGTGTCATATCGAGTGTAATCTTGTTCACAAAGCAGTAGCTAACTGGCTAGCTATCGTAATGGGTTAGTTTATGTTAATTTGCAACATTATGACAGTCATGCTACCTAGCAAGTTTTTTTCCTATTTTGGAGTACATTTGTGGGAATGCTGTGAAAGGGCAAATAAATTATTTTTCCAATTGGTACACAGGGGGACGCTTCAAAACAAAAAAAGCTCTTCGTCGCTGCCATTGTTTTGGTGGCTGTTAAGACAACCGGAAATGAGCGACCCCTACATCCTGCTTATATACCCGGAAATGTGAAATAGGCCTATCGTGAGAAATTTGTATGGGAGTCGAAGATGGGGAGTTTTGAGAAGGTCTTTTTTTAGGGGAATTATTTCAGGCACCTGGCAACACTGCTTGCCAACAGGCTCCACTGCCACAGTAAACACTAGATTAAGTATTGCAAGCAGAAGTACCCTCTAACCCAGTGCCAAATCCACACACATACTACATTCCAAATGCCAGTCTGTGATTAAACAGACTAAAAGACTCCAGACGCTGGGAAGAAAGCATTTCACACATCCAGGCTAACAAACAGAACGGCGCATGTTAATTGGGTTTTACCGGATCAGATTAAGACCAACCGTACATTTCATATTTAACGTTTCATGCATCTTCCTACCTGGAATATACTGCCCCTGATGATATCTGGGCGAGTCTACAGTGGTGTTAAAAGCAGGGGAAGAAGTACATAAAGATAAAACCAAAGAAAAAGGACAGACGCTACACAGGCCTGCACGTGGACAACATACATGCTGCTTGGGGGTCACGGGTTTCCAGACATAACATAAAAATTAGATAACAAATATAACCGAACACGTCACATGCATTTGCATTTATGGAAATCCTATTTTCCAGTATGAAGTTGAAAACAGAAGACTAAAGTTTTCATACAAATAAGTGGCATATACCAAAATCGGAGATCCTGTACATTGAGATGGAAAACAACTTGGCTTATGCGTTTTCTGAAACATTTATTGACAACTTCGGACATAGGCGTACTAGTAACGTTCGCATGTTCACGCGTCACCTTCTGGGATCAAACTGTATGTACATGCATGCTGCTTTTTAACATGAATACTGCTTTCTCTTTTGTATTCCCATAATAATCAATCAACGGAACTGTCGTGGTTAGCATAACAATGGTTAGGTCCCTTACCTAACCTACAACCACCACCAACACACTCATGTTAGTCACTGACAAATATTATTTAATAAAAACGTTAAGCAACGTTAAGAGAAGCATTAGAGTGTTAAGTTTTCGTCGCCGTGTTTTGCAAGGCAAGTGTAAACTTTAGGTACATTTACATTTGAGTGTGACGAATCACCGATGTCCAGCGTAACGATAAATTTATTATCGAAAACACATGTCCCTGTTCCTGGCCCGTTCCTATCCGAGCTAACGTTAGCCGCTAAGAGCATACACAGACACGCCCATCACGCGCATTTAGCACTTATTTATGGCTAACTAACCCCTCCAAGGACTTCATCACCTGAATTAATGTTGCGTTAACGCGACGAACAAATCTAGGCCATCCCAGGAGTATAAACTAATGCAATGGAGCCCAAAATGATCAACTTTAGCTCGGGTAACGGTAAATTAGCTACAGAGACGTTGCGACAATAAATGAAATTAAGAGCAAAGTTTTTACATTTTCCAATACAAGTTGTATCAGTTTAGTTTCCATATACGAAACAAATATACATAGACTGCGCATTTTAATAGGAATGTAACGTTTGATAGCTGAAATAAGTAATTAGCTAACATCATTGTTAGCATTAACTAGCTTGATCGCGGTTGTCTTAAGTTAGACAGACAATGGTGGTTGGTGGGAGGGTTTGCTAGAAGCAAGGTACACCACAAAGTCTGAACTTCCCTAACTATACCCCACTAAATCTGCTAGTCTAAATGAACAAGTTCGCTACCAGCATGCTTCTATCCTGTTTTAGACGCGACAGGAAATATATCCGAAGGCCGCTAAAAAAGGCGCATTCCTTACCATCCTGGTTCTGCCGTCTCCTCTCTGCTCTCATCTTGCGGGATTCAGAGTCATCCATAGTTTTCCCGCAAAGGCTGAACAACCAACGTAAGTTAGCAAATAAGCTAACTAAACTAGTTATGCTTTAATGGAGCCTAAAACAGGGTTTATCCTAACGAGCGATGCTAGGTCCCGTTACCTGGCTAAAGTGGGCGCTTAAGACCACTGCCTCTGCTCAGACGCGACAGCTCTTGTGCCAGTCGTTCTCAGATAGAAAAATACGGGGGACGTGACGACCAGGGGCGGTAGCGCCCCTTCTGAAACAAAAACATGATGTACCAAGACGACTTTAAAGAAAGTACATGCTATCTTTTTGCTTGCCTTTGTGTTCATGTTAGGCTATGTGTTACTGTTAACATGTATAGGCTACTACTATTAAAAACATTGTTTGGAGTGAAATGGGTAGGCCTACCAACATTAGGGCACTATAAATGTAACATTTTGGTTTTGTTGGCATACTTGTTCATTTGTATTCTCAAAAGCTTAGTCTGAATATTTTAATTCATATACGACAATTAATCTTTTTCGAATTTTGAACTGAAATTCAAATACTCCTTTGAATTTTGAAACACGGCAAAATACAGATTCTGGCATATGCAAAATTCACGTGTGAAATTGCTACAAGCATTTAGCAGACGCTCTTATCCAGAGCAACTTATACAACTATATAATACTATATACAGTGCCTTCGGAAAGCATTCAGACCACTTCCCTTTTTCCACATTTTGTTACATTACAGCCTTATTCTAAATTGATTAAATTCATTTTTATTCTCATCAATCTGCACACAATTCCCCATAATGATAAAGTGTAACCAGATTTTTAGAAATGTTTGCAAATTTATTTAAAATAAAAAACTGAAATATCACATTTACATAAGTATTCAGACCCTTTGCTATGACACTCAGGTGCATCCTGTTTCCATTGATCATACAATGTTTCTACAACTTGACTGGAGTACATCTGTGGTAAATTCAATTGATTGGACATGATTTGGAAAGGCACACACCTGTCTATAGCCTATAAGGTCCCATAGTTGCATGTCAGAGCAAAAACCAAGCCATGAAATCGAAGGAATTGTCCACAGGCCTCCGAGACAGGATTGTGTCGAGGTATAGATCTGGGGAGGGGTTAAAAAAAAATCTCTGCAGCATTGAAGGATTGAAGGTCCTGAAGACACAGTGGCCTCCTTAATTCTTAAATGGAAGAAGTTTGGAACCACCAGGTCTCTCCCCAGAGCTGGCCGCCCGGTCAAACTGAGCAATCTGGGGAGAAGGGCCTTGGTCAGGGAGGTGAGCAAGAACCCGATGGCCACTCTGACAGAGCTCTAGAGTTCCTCTGTGGAGATGGGAGAACCTTCCAGAAGGACAACCATCTCTGCAGCACTCCAGCAATCAGGCATCTATGGTAGAGTGGCCAGACGGAAGCCACTCCTCAGTAAAAGGCACATGACCGCCCGCTTGGAGTTTTCCAAAAGACACCTAAAGGACTCTCAGACCATGAGAATTCTCTGGTCTGATGAAACCAAGATTGAACTCTTTTGCCACAATGCCAAGCGTCACGTCTGGAAGAAACCAGTCACCGCTCATCACCTGGCCAATACCATCCCTACGGTGAAGCATGGTGGTGGCAGCATCATGCTGTGGGGATGTTTTTCAGCGACAAGAACTGGGAGACTAGTCAGGATCGGGAAAGATGAACGAAGCAAAGTACAGAGATCCTTGATGAAAACCTGCGCCAGAGCACTCAGGACCTCAGGCTGGGGTGAAGGTTCACCTTCCAACAGGACAACGACCCTGAGCACACAGCCAAGACAACTCATGAGTGGCTTCGGGACAAGTCTGTGAATGTCCTTGAGTGGCCCAGGTAGAGCCTGAACAATATTACAAGTTTTTACCATGTGCCACTGAAAATCCCAAAAATGCCAATTCAGGCGCTAAAGGTTAGCTAATGTCATTCATATCAGCCACGATGTGTTAGACAGAGCTAATGTTGACGTTATAGTCTGGCACTTTCGTTTCAGATCTGGACAGGAACAATCAGCTAGGTCTATCAGCAAACATATGGCTTAGCTATGCCCTCAATAATAATAGTATTTCCCAAGAAATTACGAAAAATCGTTGACAATGCTTCGTTAGGAGCAACGTCATTGACTGCTACCACAGAGTGAATGCATATAAGTGAATACGGTAAGACCATTTTCGGTTATGCTTACCCATAATCACTTGCGGCCCCTACCGGCCGGTTAGGAGTGAGGAGTTAGCAGTCAATGTATTTCAATGGACAATGATGGAAATTAATTCAAATAAAATACTTGTCGTTGACCGATTAGCAAAATATTCGAGAATTCAGGTCATTGACCTGCTGTCAGCATGCACAACAAGTATTAGGCTGATCGGCCCAGTAGTATGCGAGATTAGCTGCGGACAGATACACATGCACACACGCGACCAAACGCATAATCCTCTCCAGGTTCTCGCCTGGAAAAGATAATAAGGCTGTAACGTACCAAAATGTGGAAAAAGTGAAGGGGTCTGAATATGCTTCAGTATACGTCCTAGTTGTGTATTTTAAGTGCCTTGCTCAAGGGTACGACGGCAGTCGACCCTGTGACCTTTAGGTTTCAAGCTCCTTTTGCCCATTATACTATGCTGCCGCCACGTTCATTTAATACTGGTACCGCTCATTCACCTCAGACCAACATAGCGCTTTCAACACGCGCACACGTCCGCTGTGCGATGTAAACCGCAGCAGGATGAGGGCAGATATGTTGTAAGATATTCAGTTCGTTTAAATTCTGTCCGTCAGCCTTTCGTGTCCAGAACTTCCAATTGTATATGCTGGACTTTTACGGCATAATTATAACTACACAAACTCACCATTTAATGTAATTTTATACAACTGTTGAATGGCTGTCACTCAAGGTACCCCTAATTCAAATTCAGATTTCAAACTGCAGGTGTGAAATTGATGTGTACCTCAGTATAGGCCCACTGAAATCCAACTGTCCTTATGCACTGTTAACACTTAGAGGCATCATAAAATACTTTAATTCTCTGCTACAGTATTCATTTTAATCATCTTTTCAGCACCATTATACTTATTATTATACTATGCTCTACTATAAAGTTTGTTCAAGTAGTTCACACAGAAAGTATATTAATGTGCCCTGCGATAGATTGGTGACCTGTCCACGGTGTATTCCTGTCTCTCGCCCAATGCATGCTGGGATATGCTCCAGCACCCCCCGCCACCCTGCCCAGGATAAGCAGGTATAGATAATGGATGATGGAAAGTACGTTAAAAATGAAAGTTATGAAGAAATTCAAAGGCAAACTAATGTTAAATCACTAACTTTACAAACCTCTGCAGTAAGTGGGTACAGTCCTGTGAAAATGAGATGATCACGTAATGACATCAGCTGCATTAAAAAGCAGTGTTTTCAGTTTCACTTATATTTTATAGAAGTAGTGGCAGTTGAGGTCCATGCATAGTAGATTTAAAAAATAGAAGCTAAAACAATGCAAATTATTCACACGTTAGACAGCCATCTTGCTTCATAAATTTACTGCAACAGAAATGATTTTACCCAATTATGTAAAACACAGATCAGTGCCTTATGAGTTAAATGAATGGGTGGCATTGAAGTTTTAGGGGTAGCTAGTTAAATAACAAGCAAGAGAGGTGCCTGAAATCAGTGTTTTTGAGAGTATGGAGAGTGAAGATAGTGGACACCATGTCAGCCTTTTGTTTTATTTTTACTCTTCTTTTTGAGACATTAGTCAGTGTTATTCATGCTTGAAAGTCTTTATAAAAAGTCGGCTTAAAAGTCGTGGTTTAATATAAGCACTGAAAAACTGTGTGTACACATTGTAAAAGGACATTGAACCTAATAGAAAATACATTAAAAACAAACCACACAGTTTGCATTTGATTGTCTTGACAATGTAGACGTGGATCTTCTCCCTAGTACAGGGGTCCTCAATCTTATCCAGAAAGGGCCGGTGTGGGTGCAGGCTTTTATTCCAACCAAGCAGTGACACACCTGATTCTACTAATCAAGGTCCTTAGCAAAGACACTAGTGGTTGATTAGTATAATCAGGTGTGTAGCTGCTTGGTTGGAATGAAAGCCTGCGCCCACACCTGTCCTTTTTGGATAAGATTGAGGACCCCTGCCCTAGTACATTGTCTCTGGTATAATTCTGACCGGCAAATGATAAAATCAGAACTAAAGGCCTGTAAAGTTTACTGCAAAAGTAGCACAAATCACTACACGTAGGAAAAAATCTACTTTTCAAATTTTCTCTCTTCCCTTTCCGTTGCCGCTCCCCTCCCTAGATATATTTGTTTCATACTGTTAATTTGACAAGAAACACTCCCTGACAGTTCCTTAAAAACAGCATTCTACTGCCATAATTTGTTGAACCTGGGGACCACAAATGATCCCCAGCGGCACAAATACAGCAGATCTTTAAGGCTCTGGGGAAGCTATGGTGGATAATGGCAACTAAACATCGCAAAATTAGTATTTTATTTTTTTATTCTGACCACATTACCACCCCAGCATTCTAAGCTGCATGGTGAAGGACAACCAAATACGTGAGAATTAAAAGCCACTAGGGTCCTGTTACTCTAATTATGGCCCTCAAGGTCCAAGAACTGCTGGTTTTCCACTCTCCCTATACCTGGGAATCAGGTATGAAGACAGTCTGGCCAACCAGTAGCACTAATTGTTCAGTTAGTTACCTGGGGGAAAACTAAACCAGGGCCAAATTGGATTTGAGGTCCAGATTTGAGTATCCATGCACTGGGGCAGTCGTAACCAACCCTGTTCCTGGAGATCCACCATCCTGTAGGTTTTCATTGCAGCCCTAATTTGGCACACTTGAATTTACTAATTAGCAGCTCAACAAAGATCTCTAACGTCTGAATGACGTGAGCATTGTCAGGATTAGAGTGAAAAACCTACGAAGTGGTAGATCTCCAGGAACAGGACTGGTTACCACTGCACTAGGCACTAGCTCATGCAGTTGATTTGACTGGTGTAGTCTTCACCGCTCCACACTGAAGTACTGCACGAGTGCGTCACGGACTGCAGCCCCCTCAGGATCGTCCGCGGGTGAAACAGCGTGCGCGGGCTGTTGCGTTTCCGGGCCGTCCGGCTCCTCTGCGAAGGCCTCTCCGTTCCTTTCACAGAGGTTGTGAAGCACGCAGCAGGTCACAACCATGGCCCGGATCACGTCCACGTTGCAATCGTTCCTCTTCGTCAGGCAGCGCCACCTCCCCTTCAACCGCCCAAATGCGTTCTCCGCGACCGATCCCGCCCGACCGATCCTGGAGTTGAAGCGCTTCTGCCGGTCGCTGAGGGCCCCCGTGTCCTCGAACGGTCTCATGAGCCAGCTCTGCAGAGGATAGGCGGAGTCCGCGATCACGTAGTACCCCACGTCCTCGCCGCAAATGCTCCTCGTGCGGCTGGAGAAGAGGGCGCTGCGGCGGGCCAGGGTCCACAGGCTCGACCGCCGGAGCACGTCAGCGTCGCTGGCGCCGCCGGGGAACCCCGCGCACACGTTCCAAAACAGCCCTCGGGCGTCGACCGCCGCCTGCAGGACGACGGAGTGCAGGTCTCTGGAGTTGCAGTAGTCGCGGTGGAGCTCCTTCGGCGCTATGATCGGGACGTGGGAGCTGTCGACGACCCCGACGCACTGCGGCACGCCCCACTCCCGCTCGAAGAGGGCGGCCATGTCCTCCAGCTCCTCGGGCTTGAGCTCGGGCAAGACCTCGGGCAGGACTATCCGGTTAACGGCCTGGCAGAACTCGTGCAGGCACCTGCAGACCGTGGTGACGCCGACCCCGAAGAGGTGCCCCACGGTTCGGTAATCGGAACCGGTGGCCAGCTTCCAGAGGGCAATGCCCACCCTCTTCTCCAAGGGCACGCACAGCCGCAGCACCGTGTCCTTGCGCTCGATCGCTGGCTTCACCTTCGCGCAGAGGTAGCGGAACGTGTCTCTGGAGACCCGGAAGCTTCTCTGCCACTGGGAATCGGTGAAGCTGCACGCGACGTTGTCCCACCATTCTGAGGATCTCAGGTGCTTCCACAGCGCAACTTTTCTTCTCCGCTGAAAGTTCGCCATGAGCACACTCTGCGAAAGAGAGGAAATTACTTCAAGAAGTTGGTTATATGATTGGGAAACAGTCAACCTACAAAAAAAAAACGTGTGTGTAAAGGTTAACGGTCAAGTCAACCTGAACATGGATCAGCATTAAAATGAATGCACACAGTCATCAAGATAGTTACCGCTACGACAAGAGAGTAAACTTAATCAGTGGTCTGGCTGTGGATTCTTGAGGTGGTGTGTGTATGAGAACCCAGAGACACTTCACAAATTCAATAATGGAAAATAAGGCAACTGCATGAATGAATGTCGATCTTTGTGGCAATCTGGAAGCAATTTCCAGATGCAAATCAAGCTTTAAATTGAAATGATTAGTAATACAAAATGTTCCTCTTATGACACAAATAGGTAGCAAGCAATAACGAATGTGGGTTCCGAATAATTTCTTTATTTGTAAACTACTCTCTGGGTAGTGACAGAGTGGCACCTTTTACGTCACTTGCGTCGTTACCCTGTTTTTTTATTTTTTTTAGTTTAGTTTATTTATTTGACGATTCACTTTAAAAGGACAATTACATGGTTGCAAACACCAATGTACATGCACAATAAAAAGAACATCAAGGATAACACAAACAAGACCAGGTCAAAACCTAGTAGGCCTATATGTCTGGACCGAACCGGCCGACGTCACAGACATACGCGCTGTAACTTTATCACTCAGTCAGTCAGTCAGTCAGTCACAGACATTAGCGTTTGTAGGGCTGGCCGCGCTGCTGCGGTCCAGCCAAAAAGTCGCAGGACTTATTTCCATTGTGGTCCTTGCTGTAGCTAGATGTCATGGAGGGGTGTGCGTGCGCGTACGCGAGATGGTAGAGTACGGCATTAGCGGCATACAAAAGCACAAAAAACATAA
Source organism: Anguilla anguilla (assembly GCF_013347855.1). Lineage (NCBI taxonomy): Eukaryota > Metazoa > Chordata > Actinopteri > Anguilliformes > Anguillidae > Anguilla > Anguilla anguilla. Next base: position 22,784,457 of record NC_049214.1, on the reverse strand, counting down.
ATAGTAAACAAACCCTGAATATGCATCCAACCAATCAGAAGCCCACCTCGGACATTTCTGCAGCAGAATCTGCACAGACCTTGCACATGTTTCCCGAAATCTGAATTCCCAAACACAGCCAGTAACTGACGTAACGTTAAATTTGTTGATGAAATCTCTTACCATATTTCTCCTTTGGAGACCACGGCGCAAGACAGATACATATTTCCTATTTGAATTTCTGAGCACCGCTGGCGGTCGGTTTGCCTCCTCGATCCTCTTTGCGCGGATAGCTTGCCTCTTCTTGTATGAATCCAGCACTGACTGTAAACACAGAGACATGTGAACAAGCAGCGCTTCACATTCATCTGTGTCGTCCGCCATTGTTGAGCTTTCTTGTTCTTATACGGGGTTTTAAATGTAAACTTTGGTTAGATTGAACGCCGCCTAGTGTATTGGAGTGTGGCGACGAGATGACCGTAATGATAATTTCAACCTCTCTGTTAACATTTAGAACCTGAAACCCATATCGCTAGTATGTTCATACGGTGGCGCCTAACATCAGCTCGATTTATCAGAAGATAAATATGACTGTATGCCAAAATAGTCAGAAGTAGGAGGAGCGGGGGAAGTAAAGCTGGTCCTGCATCACAAAGTTGGTTTTCCATAATAGTTTCGGTGCTGAATTAAACTGTACTGATGACCAATAATTTAATTGCATTCTCCTCACTTTGTACTATAGCAGGACGTGATTCATCACACCATTAATTTATTACGTAATTACAGCGACAGAAAACATACATCAAACTGCCTGCTTAGCCCGACTATATCCATTTTTACGGTCAGACATGCCTGATATTAGCTTGGCATTTACATAGCAAAAATAAACCAGATGTTTCCCCCCGTGTTTGCGCTGTCTCGGTTTATACAGCGCAAACATGGCAGTGGCTTCAGTTTACTCCAGCCCCCGCACAGCCCCCAGATCTGAACCCAATAGAGCACTTTTGGGATTAGTAGCAACGGAAGGTTCGCAGCATAAATGTATAGCCAAAAAATCCGCCGGTACTGCGTGATGCTATTGAGTCAGCATGGACCAAAATCCCTACGTAACGTTTCCAGCACCTTTTTGAATCCATGCAGCAAAAAAACTCAGGCTGTTCTGGAGGCAAAGGGGGGTCCTGCCCAATTCTAGATAGGTGTACCTAATAAAATGGCCTCTGGGTGCATGTATTGTACTACACTGTTCGTACCCCAACAACGCTTTCTGCTGCAGACCTGTTCTGCTAATCCCACATCTTCATAAACATCCAGACCCTGTTCTCCAGGCCTTAATTGGCAGTTAATTGAAAGGAAACCACAAAAACCTGCAGGCACTGCGGCCCCCTGGGAACGTAGTATTACGGCCCTGTTGTAGGCTTTCACAAAGAGGGGAAAAGGACTGCCTCCATAAATGCAGGGCTCAATCCGGCCTTATCCGGCCAGAGTTTTTATCCAGCCCTTAAGATCAAATCAGTAGGTATATTCCCACTGAACACATTCCCACATTCCCACTGAACCCAGGTCAAAGCTGCAGAAGCCCTGGATCAGGACCTTAAGGAGGGGGAAGATGGTGCTGGGGGTTGAAGGTGGAGCAGCTGCAGGGTGGAGAGAGACTTGGACGTCCGGCAGTTAGTTCTCTCCAGCAGGGGGCGCCACCACAAAGGGGAAGGAAAGTTCTATCCAGCTGTTGCATAAGCAGTGCTGCACTGCTCCCTGCTGGCGGCCTGTGTCTCTGTCACCTCTGCACTTCATCTGGTGCGGCTGTTGCCTTGTATCTTGGGTAGGAAGCCATTAAAATCATCTTTGTAAGCTAGCCACAGACATACAGCTCATGTTTATTATGCAATTCTCAATTAAGGAATTTTGCTTTTTTTGGCCACGAAAAGGGGAGAAGAACGGGGTGGGGGGTAGTAAATGAATGAAGTTTGCCTCTGCCACTGCCAGAGAACTAGTGACATAACCAGACCCCACCCAACCCCCCACCCCCGATGAAGCACACCAGGGGCTAATTTCACATGCAGTAACTACACCACCTGTGCAGCACTACTCGGCACCCCGAAGACTAACTGAGCATAAAGTAACACTCGGTAATTTCTGAGTGATTATCGCACTCTAAGATACAAACCTATTTAGCCGTTTGCACTAGGCTATGGTAAAATGGGAGACCATTTAATGCCATGGCTACCAGTTGCTAAGGAACGGGATTAGAATTTCTAACTCAGGGGAGTAAACGCGGCTGCTTTTGGATATGTTCTCTAGTGACGGGTTGTTAATAGTAATATTTTAACAGCCAGGAGGACAGAAAGGGGCCCTACCCAGTCATGTGTAATTTGCATCATCCATATATGAGCAGCGCTGCTTTGCAGTTCCTCAAATAACCACAAACTTCTGAATGGAAATGTAGCAGCGATTGTCTTCCCTCTTGTACATTTTATGACCAACTGGTTGATGTATAACGGTTTTATTTGTCGATTTGTTCGTACATGATTGTTTCTTCGCTAGTTTTTTACTTGACATATGGCATTTGAATCGTATTTGTGGGCTCAGCTAAGACTCCGCAGTGAGAGGCAGATTCCACTAAACGGAAAGTTATTTTCTCTCGCCTCAGTGAAAACATTGGCATTCCTTTTATAACCTGTTCTATTTATGCATGCCGCTGCTCAGCAGAATAATTTTGAACATTCGCAGTTAAAAGCTGCAGACAGAACTTTTATTACCAACGCAGAGCTGGAAAATGCTGATGCCCTGCTATACGCGGGAACATAACATCGCCACGGTGTTTTCCAAAGTCTGTTTAACCCTTGCAAGTAATTCCAGAAACCCGAAAAGAACTCCGAATCGCTTCGTACCCGTTAGAGTTCCAATAACCACTTAAAGGTTTCCTTTGGTGGCACTTTCTGAATATTTCTGAGCCAGATGACCTTTTTTAATGTATTTATTTTAAAGCATGTTTCGGGTTGGAGCAAATACAACAACACCACGCCTGTTCACCAGGATTATAACAATTTATGAACATTTATCTTTGTGGCACAGCACAGGAGTGAACCAGCATTGGTGTGCACAGGTGTTTATAGGCAACTACATCAAGGTAGCTGGAACCAAAACCAGCATACACACCGGCCCTCTAGGACCAAAATTGCATACCCCTGCTTTAAGGGAATGGCCCTGTGACTCAGTACATTCCATATGGCCGAAAGCATTTACACAGTGCTGAAAATGTGTCTGAAAAATGCGCAAATTAATAATTTTATTTCTGCTGGACTTTCACAAGGTAGACAATGCCTACTGGATCTACAGTGACATCTCTTTGTTCCCCAGTTTGGGAGCCCCTGGACTACAGGAGAGAACCCCGAACACTCCAACTCCCAGCATGCCTCTCGGCATGGGGCACTTCATGGACTCCCCCCCCCCCCCCCCCCCAACACCCCGTTTCCATGGCGAGCGCGAAAGGGACAGCTGTGCGATTGGAGTTGCCTGGCTGTTCCAGCTTTGAAACGGCTTTGCCGGGCTTTGCACAGGCTGCTGTGGAACATCGGACCGTTATCATATAGGTTGGGCTTGTCCTTGACAATAATCCACAGTTCAACATGGCGCCTCCAGAGAGTTTGGCGACAGTTCATCACAAGTCGCCAAACTCCGGCAAGTGACTCAAGAAGAAGAGTAGCAATTGAAGTTTGATCATTTTTGAAGACTTCGGGTTATTAAACGAAATGTCAAGGCTTTAATGTCCCATAGCGTCTGTGCACGCCAAAGCAACTCAGATGAAAAAGTGACAGCTATATAATGCCTCATGTTTTTGCCTCAGTACTTGGTAGAGTGCCATGCAGAATTGGTCGAGTGGAAACAGCTAAGACTGTTTGCTCTCCAGATTCACAGCAGAACTTTCACACACACTAGTGCCATGAGATGGCCGATGGAATCAGACGGAGTGTGAGCATACACCCTGGGTGGTCACAGGGAGCGTTTCTAGTCTCTCAGCCCATCCTGTAATCAAGAGAAATAACACAGGGATCCATGTCAGCGTGAAACTCAGAATGACAAGGCAGGGAAATGACGTGTGCTACCGCGTGAAGCCTCAGAAATATGGAGCTTTTAGGATTTGGCAGTGCTTAACTGGCTCAGCAAGCACTGGCTTGACCCCTATAGCTTTGATTAGGGCTTCTTAACCTAGGTCTGGCTGAGCTGCAGGTTACAGTGGTTTTCATTGTTAATCAGCACTTAATTTATCAATTAAAGCAGTTCATTACACAGTTAACTCACCTGACCTGGGTTATTGAATTTGAACCAACAGGCACATGGCTTAGAAACAGCAGGACTATACCATGTTCTGGCAGCAGGACTATACCATGTTCTGGCAGCAGGGCTATACCATGTTCTGGCAGCAGGACTATACCATGATCTGGCAGCAGGACTATACCATATTCTGGCAGCAGGACTATACCATGTTCTGGCAGCAGAGCTATACCATGTTCTGGCAGCAGGACTATACCAGCAGGACTATACCATGATCTGGCAGCAGGACTATACCATGTTCTGGAAGCAGGACTATACCATGTTCTGGCAGCAGGACTATACCCTGTTCTGGCAGCAGGCCTATACCATGTTCTGGCAGCAGAGCTATACCATGTTCTGGCAGCAGGGCTATACCATGTTCTGGCAGCACGACTATACCATGTTCTGGCAGCACGACTATACCCTGTTCTGGCAGCAGGACTATACCCTGTTCTGGCAGCAGGACTATACCAGCAGGACTATACCATGTTCTGGCAGCAGGACTATACCATATTCCGGGATTGCAGGATCCTCAGGTTGCCCCTGGAGTACAACCCCCCCCCCCCACCCCCAACAACCCACTGGGGAAACAGTGTAGCATAATGGTGGTCAGGTTGCAGGTTTAATTCCCAGGTGGGACAGTGCTGTTGCACCCATTAGCAAGGCAATGAACCTGAGTTGCTTCAGTAAAACATCCAGCTGCATAAATAGATTATGTGTAATGAACATAAGATGTGTAAGTCACTCTGGATAAGAGCATCTTCTACAATGTAAAAGGAATATTCCCTCAGGATGGTCATTGTGCTCAGTTAGGCGTATTGTCCTCTTCCAAAGTAGGTCCATGGCAGTGCCGTATTCAGTAGCTATTGGGAGGGCGGGTGAGTGTATTGGAGGAGAGAGTGTGCTTCTGCAAAAATGGTCCGTACAGGGTACACGTGGCTTCGCAGTTGGTGCAAGGAACTAGTGATTCCAAATTAGTGGAGGCGGAAAAAAGTGGTGGTGGTGGTGTTTGGGGGGTGTCCCGAAAAACAAAACATATACGCAGAATAAGAATGTGGGTTTGGCTTAGAAAAGATTGTGTTAATATGCTGTGATGCTGAGACACACTCCAGCCAGATGGGCGTGTCTCCTTCTGCCCCACATCCAATCAGTGCCAACGCAGGCAAGCAACGGACATCTGGAAATGACACGCCCATTTTAAACACCGCTGACAGGTCTTTAAACAGGGATCTCACTCACCCGGCCACTCTGGGTGAATGGTGAAAGTGACTGAGACTTAGTGGTTATGCCTCTACTGTTTTTTTTCAGGTTGGAGTGCAGCATTAGACCAGTTCCTGTAAATCCTGGAGGTCTGATTATCCTGGAAGGAAAGGCGGTGGGGAGGGGGAGGAGGGGGGCAGGGGGGGGGGGGGGAAGAGGCCCACAGGCCCCCTGCAGCATAATCCTGTTTTAATTAGGATAAGGAGCAGAGACGTGAGACTAACTCTGGATTAGTCACAGAACATTGACTAAGCACCAAGTTGGGTCAAGTGCACAGCCTTGGCTAGACCTTTTTTGAGGGATGATATTACCTTGCTATGTGTAGAAATAATAAAATATGAGAGAGAGAGAGAGAGAGAGAGGGGGAGGAGGGAGGGAGAGAGAGAGAGAAAGAGAGAGAGAGAGCGAGAGAGAGAGAGCGTGTTTTGTTTTAAAGTACCTAAGACATACACCTGTGTCTATGTGACAGGCTATGTGTACAGGCCTTTAAATCTCGGCGGTTAAAACAAAATACAGAATTGTAACAATTCTCACCAGACGAGGGCAGTATTGGTCTCTAACAAAAAGAACCTCACGACCTCGAACTGTAAATAGCGCAAGTGAAGATATTAAGCTTTATACATGTGGGGGAAAGAAAGACAAATTAAAATTTGATTCTGTTCTGATATAAGGTATAAAAAACAAATTATCATCACCAATGGTTATAAATCCAGGCCAGTTTCTCGCAGCCAAAGCCTTTCTCGGGAGAGTTACACAGTGGTAGAATATATTAGCCAAGCTATTCTTATTTGTTACGAGGTACAAAATCAGAAGAACAATCAAAGCTGGGTGGTGTAAATATGATAATCACTTTTAAATAAAACATCGTTTTTACGCTGAATGAACAATCAATAAACGTAGAACGAATGCTCTGCCTTCGCGGGTGAAGCCGAGAAACAGTGAGGTCACAGATATAACTTCTCAGAGGCGTCGGACGGGGGCTGGGCCTGTGCTCCCTACATAACTGTGGTGTTGCGTGACCCAGAAAGTGCTGCATTATATTATCCAAAAGCTAAAAATATCTTCCAGGGTGGAGGACGCCCGTGTGTTAAACTGCCCCGCAAGAACGCAGGTACGACGCTGAAACTTGCGTCTTTTTCTGTGCGCGCGCCCTTGCAGCTGTTTCCCTTTGCACCTGCTCTTGAATTGAGCTAAAGCGCGGCGCGCGCGTGCGATCCGCTGCCTGGGGTGGGAGGCGTTAATATTTTCCACGGGGTTGAGAGTTGCGGAGGCTACACTAGTGATTGGTATCTTTTTTCACAGGTGAAGAATTTGGACTTGGGTGCAAAGTCTCTCCTAGTGTTACAAGCAATGTCCCTCAGTCCGTTCAGTGTCTCCTTGGTGAAATTAGCCTAGCCTTACGACAAGTACACGACTAGCACAGCTGTTTTCCCCCGGGCTAATGTACAGACATAAAAGGGCGACATTGATTTAAAAAAGCGAGTGTTCGCGGAAAGTGCCGTTATACTCCGTCGCTGCCTAGGGAAGTAACGCCTAGATGAAAATCCCACGCCAAAGGAGACTGGTAGAATATTTTGTTCAATGAGCCAATATTAATTAATTAATTAATTAATTAATTAATTAATTTACGTAGCGTTTAAGAGAAAGAGCACAGGGAAATTGGGAATTGGTTCGCGAGGAAAGTGTCGGGAAGCCGGCGAATATACAGTGAACCGAATCAGCGCTCGCGCAATCACCAACGACACATGCCCGAGAAAATGGCTTTTTTTTTGGCACTTAGCAGTAGAATGCAAATTGCAGGACCTGAAAACTGTGTGCTTTAAACGTGACAGGCCAGGAGGTTTATTTCACTTTACAGGTGTAGGAGAGAAATGGCAGCTGATATAGATAAATAAATGAGTGTGTGTGTTTATATAGAAACTTGGCCTGTAAAAGTTACCACTGATATGTGTGTGTTAGCCCGAATACTCATGATAGTAGCTATGGACATCTTCCACACATCAAGCCCCATGGAACAGTGATCAGCAGAAGTGATCATCTCCTGCTCAAACCCTCTGAACACTCTCTCTCCCTCTCTGCCCAAACCCACTGAACACTCTCTCTCCCTCTCTGCCCAAACCCTCTGAACACTCTCTCCCTCACCGCCCAAACCCTCTGAACACTCTCTCTCCCTCTCTGCCCAAACCCTCTGAACACTCTCTCCCTCACCGCCCAAGGTGCAAGGGAACAGTGCGCTAGAACAGCTAGCCTCATTATGGAGACTTGTCAGAATTGATGTGCGAAGCGATTGGACGTTATCACATTTAGGCCTATTTCAACCCCCAACCCAGATCCTCCACAGTCAGCTGCCACGGGATGGGGATGGGGGGCGATGGGGACGGGGGAATCCTACTTTCCTCCATCTTCTTGATCTCCTAATTCTGCTTCATTTAAACTTCCATCAGCTGTTCCGCTGGAGCAGAAGAGGAGAATGAGACAGCTCGGTCCCCGTTATCTTTCCTCTCTCTAATTCCCTTCTGTTATCAGATTTATACCTCCACACCCCCCCCCCCCCATCTGCCCCACCAACCCCCAATCCCCCCATCAACCCCTCAACCTGGTCTGCCCAAGAGAACAAGAGCAAGCCCCTCACCCCTCCCAAAAATTCCTTTCACTGGAGACGAGTGTGAATGCCTGTTTGGCTAATGCAGAAAATGAGATTACTGTATTTAAATCGCTGCTGCCTGCCCTGTCAGAATAAAAGGAGTTTTCTTGTTCTCTTTTTTTGAATCATTCGCTTTTTTTTGCAGTGCAGTTGTCCAATAGAGTGAGCTCTCTTCCTTTCACTCTTTCTCTTCCTTCTTTACATTCTTTCTCTTCTCTTCTTTACATTCTTTCTCTTCTCTTCTTTACACTCTTTATCTTCTCTTCCTTTCACTCTTTCTTCCTTCCTTTCACTCTTTCTCTTCTCAGAGTGTCCCCCTCCTCCCTGTCCACAGGGCAGGGGCTCGCTGAGACTCCAGAGCACCTAAACACCACCTGAACGTTTCCAAACAGAAAGGGGGCTGAAGCGGACACTCAACGCTGAATGTCACCGGCACGATGACAGGCTGTGTGCGGCCTTCACACTGAGGCCCAACACAAACTTCAGCTGATCGCTGTACGCTACCCAACACAAACTTCAGCTGATCGCTGTACCCTACCCAACACAAACTTCAGCTGATCGCTGTACGGTACCCAACACAAACTTCAGCTGATCGCAGTACGCTACCCAACACAAACTTCAGCTGATCGCAGTACATTAACCCAACACAAACTTCAGCTGATCGCAGTACGCTACCCAACACAAACTTCAGCTGATTGCAGTACATTAACCCAACACAAACTTCAGCTGATCGCAGTACGTTAACACAACACAAACTTCAGCTGATCGCTGTACCCTACCTAACAGAAACTTCAGCTAATTGTAGTTCGCTACCCAACACAAACTTCAGCTGATCGCAGTACCTTACCCAACACAAATTTCAGCTGATCGCAGTACCCTACCCAACACAAACTTCAGCTGATCGCAGTACGCTACCCAACACAAACTTCAGCTGATCGCTGTACGGTACCCGACACAAATTCAGCTGATCGCAGTACGCTGCCCAACACAAACTTCAGCTGATTGCAGTACCCTACCCAACACAAACTTCAGCTGATCGCTGTACGTTACCCCAACACAAACTTCAGCTGATTGCAGTACGCTAACTCAACACAAACCTGGCAAAGCCAATATTCAGAAGTTTTACTGCTTGTGAAATAGCTTACTGTGACTCTCAAAAAATACTTACTTACTCTTTATCTATGCTCTGGATTTTCAGAAAACCTCATGTCATGTGTCATTTTACATCTAGCAAAATCTATCCTATCCCTACTAGCAAACAGAGGCAGCACAGTTTAACATCACAACTGTACTTGACACCCAAACACTGATTTCTGTTTCTACTTGTGAGGAGAGAGGGACAGAGAGAGAGGGACAGAGTGAGAGAGGAAGAGGGAGACAGAGAGGGACAGAGTGAGAGAGGGAGAGGGAGACAGAGAGGGACAGAGTGAGAGAGGGAGAGGGAGACAGAGAGGGAGAGAGAAACATAGAGAGAGGAAGGGGGCAGGATAAACGGGGTGGAAAGGAGAAGAAAAAGCCAGGGAGAGGAAGAGAAAGAGCGAGGCGGATAAAGAGAAACAGGAGTGAACACTGTGAGCGGTGCTCGGCTGAAGCAGCGAAGTGCGCTGACTGCGTTCAAGCGCTTCCTCCCGTTTCCACGGCAGCACGGAACACTTCATCATCCGGTGTTTTTTTTTTCCCTTTCTGCCGGGCTCCCACATCGCTCCCCGGCCCCCCGATGGCCTCCCTCCACCCGCCCCCACCTCCCTCCCCAAAACCCCGCTGCAGGACTGATCCATCGTTCCCCGCGCGTGATAAATCACGGTAATGTGCGTAGCTGGGCCGCGGCGCTGAGCGGTGCGGCGATGGATCAAAGGCAGCAGGTGGAGAGCGTGTGTGTAGACGGGGGGTGGGGGGGTGTGAGAGAGGGGGCAGTGGGCGGGGCCAACAGGTAACCAATGCTGTTCGTTTCTCATTGCCCTTTACCTGGAAGTGTGGGCAGGACTTAAAAGATGAAAGGGCGGAGTTTAGGATTTGGGAGTTGGGGTGTGGGCACTGGAAGATGGATGACTGCAGGATTAGAAATATATTGTGTGTTGAAATAGTATCAGCATTGATATCAGTACAGTATCTAACAGAGTGCCGTACATATTCAAAAACATCAAATAGCCTTGCATAGCCCTTTTTCTTATGTTTATCCTTGCTTACCAAAACAGAAATTGTGTATGATGGCTAATTTTTTGTACCCAGTAGGCGGATCTTGCAGTGCAACCGTATAGCCAGGTCCCACCCCCCGCCCCCCTCCAAGTCCACACCCCTATGCAGACAACCTGTCCCCCCTCCCTCCCATGCTCCATCGATAAGCATCATAATGACCCTAATAAAAACACTTTGACTGACAGGTGGCGCACATTGTCATGACAACCATCAGGCTGATGTAATTTTTAAAGGCAACTTGCCCCCCCCCCCCCCCCCCCAGACTGCTGATGCCCTTCCATATGACATCATCTTAGGCAGGGGGTCCTCAATCCTATCTGGAAAGGGCCGGTGTGGGTGCAGGCTTTTGTTTTAACCATTCATTTACACACCCGATTCTGCTAATCGGAGTCCTTATCAAAGACTCGGGTGGTTGATTAGTAGTGTGAGGTGTGTCGCTGCTTGGTTGAAATGAAAGCCTGCACCCACACTGGCCCTTTCTGGGTAAGATTGAGGACCCCTGATCTGTACGATGATTGGGTAGTTCGTAAGAGCCTGTAACTGCTGATCACCACAGATCACATTATACAGAGGGGCCTGATGATCTCCACTGCTGAGGGAACAGTGGTTGCTCAGACTAGGTTATATTCATATGCAATATGTGCTGAGATTGAGTCAGAAGTTAGTGGCGGGGTAAAAAAAACAACAACTGCAGATCTGAAACTTTGCCTCCTCTGCGGGTTCCAAATTTACACTTAAATTCCTGTGTGGCGTCCAGGACGCCTGCCCAACGCCTGCTATCTAAATCAGCACTGTCCCGACCTGCTTAAAGAAGGAGTACCCGAGCCCTCTCCCCTGTCTGTCCGCGTCCCCTAGCTCTCACTCGCGCAAATTTATCACCGTGTGAGCCAGGAGAGGGAGAGGGAGAGGGGGAGGGAGGGGGAGAGAGAGAGAGAGAGAGAGAGAGAGAGAGAGAGAGAGAGGGAGAGGGAGAGGGAGAGGGAGAGGGAGAGGGAGAGGGAGAGGGAGAAGGAGAGGGAGAGGGAGAGGGAGAGAGAGAGAGAGAGAGAGAGAGAGGGAGAGAGAGAGGGAGAGGGAGAGGGAGAGAGAGAGAGAGAGGGAGAGAGAGAGAGAGAGAGAGAGAGAGAGAGTGAGCAAAGAATCTTAAACTTAAGAAGAGCGCCCGTTTGTACTCCAATAAATCTGAGCAGGCATTTTGTTTGTTTTGATTTATTGGAGTGCAGAGGAGGGATCTTCTGCAGTTGCTGGGAGGTGCTGGGAGATGTAAAATGCGCAAATCTAAAAAAGTGTGGCGGTTACGTCAGTGCTGCAGTTTCACAGCGGATGGAGCAAATATGCTAAAAAAGATACAGATAAGACAAGATAAAGATATATTGTGGGTTGTGGGTGTGCATGATTAGAGTGTGTGAGAGAGAATGTTCACACGAGTGTGGACATCCATGTCTGCAAGTGTGAAATCTCCATAGAAATATATATGTGAGTACATATATGGATGCCTGTTTATGTGTATGTCTATGTATTTGTGCACATTTGCAAGCCTGTATTTATTCTACTTATTTATTTATTCATTTATTTATGTATCAGGCACAATGCAGAATCAGCCGTTGCACCAGATTTAGCTACCAAGCTAATTCACATCTGTAGACTTGTGTGTGTGTGTGTGTGCTGCCTGAGGTTCAAACCACGGTTTGACCATCAGAGCAGGTCTACCTTCATCCTCCTCTTCCTGAGGACCACTCTGTTTCATCCTCTGATCCTCCCATCCTCCTATACTTCCATCCTTCCATCCTCCCATTCACCCATCCTTCCTTCCTCCCATCCTTCCATACTCCCATTCTCCCATCCTTCCATCCTCCCATTCTCCCATCCTCTCATCCTTCTATCCTTCCATCCTCCCTCCCTTTCACTCCTCTGGATGTGCTGTGGATTGTGAGAACACACAACGCCCTGCTATGGAACTGCACGCACCGTGGAAATAATGTTTGCATTTCAACCATTTTACACACACACACACACACGCACACAAACAAGCATACACACACATTTATACATGCACATATCACACACACACGCATACACACACGCATTTACACACGCACATACACACACAAACCAGCTCACGCACACATTTATACACGCACAGACACACACATGCACACAAACAAGCGCACACACACACACACACACACACACACAGGGATGTGTAGTTGCTCACACGCTGCCTCTCTATAAGTGCATGTGGCGGAGCGTGCTGTATCCTGGTTTCCTGCGTTTCCCTCTTTTTTCTCGCGTATTTTGTTCTTTAGTGTATTGAGCTGCAATGAGGCCCTACCTTCCCCATATCCCCCCAGCCCCCCCTACAAGATCATCCCCCCTTTTCCCCCCAAACTCTGCTAATTCCCTTTTGATGAGGCATGAGAAATAAATCCTGTTTCCACGCTCTTATTCCCTCCTTGCTTCTAAACGAGAGATCAGGAGGAGCAGCTCGGGGACGTCTGTTCCCGCGTGCGGTCACAAAGGGGCCCCGCTGTGGGGGTGCCCGTCTGCACCCCGCTCCCGCCCGCCTCATTCTGCCTCATTAGCCGCCATTCAGCACGCCACATGCCCCCAATCTGACACAAACGGACAGACAGACAAACGGAGGGAGGGAGGGAGGGAAGGAGGGACGAACAGGACCGGTCAGCGTGGGGTCAAGAGCTCTGTGCTCACGTTTACTCACTAAAGAGCTCTGTGCTCACGTTTACTCGCTAAAGAGCTCTGTGCTCACGTTTACTCACTAAAGAGCTCTGTGCTCACGTTTACTCACTAAAGAGCTCTGTGCTCCAGTTTACTCGCTAAAGAGCTCTGTGCTCCAGTTTACTCGCTAAAGAGCTCTGTGCTCACGTTTACTCACTAAAGTGCTCTGTGCTCACGTTTACTCACTAAAGAGCTCTGTGCTCATGTTTACTCACTAAAGAGCTCTGTGCTCACGTTTACTCACTAAAGAGGTCTGTGCTCACGTTTACTCACTAAAGAGCTCTGTGCTCACGTTTACTCACTAAAGAGCTCTGTGCTCACGTTTACTCACTAAAGAGCTCTGTGCTCACGTTTACTCACTAAAGAGCTCTACTTACGTTTACTCACTAAAGTGCTCTGTGCTCACGTTTACTCACTAAAGAGCTCTGTGCTCACGTTTACTCACTAAAGAGATCTGTGCTCACGTTTACTCACTAAAGAGCTCTACTTACCTTTACTCACTAAAGTGCTCTGTGCTCACGTTTACTCACTAAAGAGCTCTGTGCTCCAGTTTACTCGCTAAAGAGCTCTGTGCTCACGCTTACTCATTAAAGAGCTCTGTGCTCACGTTTACTCACTAAAGAGCTCTGTGCTCACGCTTACTCACTAAAGAGCTCTGTGCTCACGTTTACTCACTAAAGTGCTCTGTGCTCACGTTTACTCACTAAAGAGCTGTGCTCACGCTTACTCACTAAAGAGCTCTGTGCTCACGTTTACTCACTAAAGAGCTCTGTGCTCACGTTTACTCACTAAAGAGCTCTGTGCTCACGTTTACTCACTAAAGAGCTCTGTGCTCACGCTTACTCACTAAAGAGCTCTGTGCTCACGCTTACTCACTAAAGAGCTCTGTGCTCACGCTTACTCACTAATGAGCTCTGTGCTCACATTTACTCACTAAAGTGCTCTGTGCTCACGTTTACTCACTAAAGAGGTCTGTGCTCACATTTACTCACTAAAGTGCTCTGTGCTCACGTTTACTCACTAAAGAGCTCTGTGCTCACGCTTACTCACTAAAGAGCTCTGTGCTCACGCTTACTCACTAAAGAGCTCTGTGCTCACGTTTACTCACTAAAGAGGTCTGTGCTCACGTTTGCTGACTAAAGATTGTCCTACAATGCACTCGTTCAACAGACAGGACATTCTATTGTGTTTGCACGCACACAAACACACACCCATATGACACAGAGGTGGACAGACAGGCAGGTTTGTGAAGAACGGAAAACAGCATTTATGTCTCTGTCTGGTATGTGGCAGGACGACGTTGTCATTGTTCGGTTGCTCGCGGCGATCCGCCACCGGAGCCACGCCCTGGCCGGCCGACACCCTGCCGCACGCTACGACATCGCCGCCACGGCAACGTGTGCGCGCGCGAGCGACCGGCCGGCCCTGTTATTAACGAGGACCAGCTGGGACCAGCGCAGGTACAAGCAGAACCAGACAAAGCCCGATATATAACCACCGAGGGGTAATGAATGACCTCATGCAAATAAGATTGGGGGGGGGGGGGGTGGGGGTACGTGGTGACACACAGCAGCCAGCCTGTCGACGCCCAGACAGAGAAGAACCGCCGACACCGCTCAAAGGGTCGCCGCCCAACGGGGAGCGGGGAGCACACCGAGCCTTCGGTCCCCCGACCAGAAGGTTGTCGGGTCAAATCCTTCACGGGGGGGCTCCTTGCGTGACTCTTCCGGAAGCCGTTGTAAGCTGTTTAAAAAAAAGCCGCACTGAATGGATGACCCCGTCGGCAGAGCCCAGCTGTGTAGAGCTTCTGAGAATGCTTAGTCAAAGTAATAAATAAAAAAGGAGTAACAATAACAGTGACACAGTAATGGCCAGTGTAAAAACCTCCGTGATTTATCTCCACCAGGCAGTGGCCATTACAGAGGTGGGTACAACACGCAAAAGCTGAGCCAGAGGTTTCTCAATAAGCTACGTGAAAAACACGTTCTGATAAATGAAACTCAAAATAGATTTTTAAAAAATTTGAATGCATTTCTATACCAGTTACTCTTTTTTCCCGCCAATTTTTTTAACAGCCGATCACATTCATAGGCCCTGTCCGAGTGAAGTCTCCCAGCTTGTGAGAGTGCAGCTCCACTGCAGCGCATCGGCAGAGCTGCGCAGTCACGGCACCCCAGGAGTGCGCGTCACGCGGAGCCTGCGCAGGCGGAATGGAGCCGTCTGATTGGGCGAAGGAGACAGATTCGTACAGTAATCCTGCTGACTGAAGCCCTGTCTCCACGGGCAACAACATAGCCGGTTATGAACGGACACCAGGGGCTACTGGCCAGCTGAATTCCACATCACACTGTCGGGGCTGTCAATTGGCTGAAAACCAGTGCTGTAGCCAAACAGCCAATAGCAAAATCTTCAGGCACTAATGCATCGTGCTAGTGCCATGTCTGTTTTTTTTATAACCAATAAATTATCCTATAGCACCTCACTCATGAAGTTAAATGCAGGAGATGGATATTCAAAATTGTAAATTGAAACTTTTTTTAAACAGCAAATAAATCAATTTACTATCAATAATTGATTTCACCGTGAAGTTCCCCTTTACAGCCCATATTTCATGCTTTAAAGAGCCAATGTCTTGGATGAAAGGTGAAACAGCTTAGTTCTAATGATGTAGCAGCTCTACATGTAAGAAGGTAAGATCTGCTTTTGCTTTTGGAAATATCCTCAGCTCACTATAGGGGATGACATCACCTTTTATGTACAGCTACATGCGCTCATAGGCATCTGAAGACCAAAACATTACAGGCTGGACTATAGCTGAACAACCCTCCCAAGTGTGTCTTTGTCTTCATCCATACATTCTGTGTGCCTCTTTGGATTGAATTTGGCTGAATCTGATCACGTGACAGAAACTGGAATCCTCTCCACCATGAAAAAAACAACACTGTTTGAAACATTACTAATAAAAGAAATTCAATGGCTGAAGACAATAATCCTGGGGGGGAGGGGGGGGGGGCATGCAGGAGCGGACAGTCTCCCATGTGCAGAATAATTTATTGCGGGTTCAACTCAAAGGGCGCAGAAAGGACTGAATTGGCTTCTTTGATAGCTTTTTGCATGCACCAGTAATAAATATGATTGCATTTGTTTTTGTTTTTTTTCCACATTTAAAGCACGGTCAGGGCGATATGCTCAAATGCATATTCTTCATTAATGGGCGCATTTTGATTGGCTGCAGAGCAGTTTGACTTCCTGGCGTGACATTTGGGGGGCGTGTACCACCCTTCAGCTCCTGCTATAGCAAAAAAAAAAAAAAAAAAACAGAAGATAAAAAATGATATAAGATTCATAGCCTAATGAACATATGATACTGCATTTGAGAAAGATCCACGCTCTTATTTTGAAGTGAAGACGAGGCTGTTTCAGTGTACCGCCAGCTCTGTCTAAATGGCGCAATCCTCTTGGAAGCTTTTACCTTTTATTTATTGTAACTCTGAAATGTCACTGCAGGAACAGGGGTAATTAGCCCGGGCTGTTAAAGTCCTTCACCCTGGTGTGTAAAAGGGACGTGTTTTAACAGGAGCGGACTGCGACTTTTATTCTGGCAATCTGAACCTGCAGTCAGGGACCCACTGTGTTCTACACTTTATTTTCCAGGACATTTCCAGGAAATGGTTTTGGCCTATAATATTACACAAAACATATTTTCCAGGACATTTCCATGGTTTTGGCCTATAATGTTACACTAAGAATATTTACTGTCAACTAATTGTTTTCCTCGTGACTTCTCCACGACTGGAAAAATGCATCAAAAAATTCCAGGTTTTCCAGGATGTGTGGGGTCCCTGTGTAGTCCTGGAATGCCGTAGTGTCCTCTGGTCTCTGCTGTTTTGTGTGAGTCACTGATTGGCTGAGCAGTCTACACACCCATCACACACCTTTTTTTCCATAGGTGTGTAAACAGGCTGCTTATTGAAAAGAAACCACAGAATCCTAATGGGTTTCACTGGTTTACTTGGGGGGGGGGGGGAGGAATTTCCACCCACAGACCCCCCCCCCCCACCCCCGCTTCCTCTAACAAAACCCAGCCCAACTCTACTTCAAGCAGGATATGACTGCAGGGCGTTCAGTGACTGATAGTATGAACAAGTATTTCACAACCCTTGCAACTTAAAGACATTCTCTGCAATAATGTGCTGAGTCGGCAAGTAACTTCTGAATTTTTTTTCCAGTTTGTCTTTGCTAGTATTTTTGACGCATATCAGAAGCATTTTGTATAAATCTGGGATTTTTATTTACCTTTCGAGCTCGGTGAAGCAGCACTTGGCTCCTCCCCGATTTCCCCCAGGATTCTTGCAGCTGTGATGTGTGTGTGTGTGTGCGTGTGTGTGTGTTTATGCATGTATATGTGTGCGTGCGTGCGTGCGTGTTTGTGTGCGTGCATCTGTGTGTGTATATAAGTGTGTGTGTGTATGTGTGTGTTTATGCGTGCGTGCGTGTGTGTTTATGCGTGCGTGCATCTGTGTGTGTATATAAGTGTGTGTGTGTATGCGTGTGTGTGTGTGTGTTTATGCATGCGTGTGTGTGTGTGTGTGTGCGTTTATGCGTGTGTGTATGCGTGCGTGCGTGTGTGTGTGTTTATGCGTGTGTGCGTGCGTCTGTGTGTGTATATGCGTGTGTTTATGCGTGCGTGTGTGTGTGTATGTGTGTGTGTGTGAGTGTGTGTTTATGCATACGTGTGTGTGTGTGTGTTTATGCGTGTATGTGTGAGCGCACGTGTGTGTGTGTGTGTGTGTGTTTATGCATGCGTGTGTGTGTTTATGCGTGCGTGTGTCTGTGTGTGTATATAAGTGTGTGTGCGGGAGGGGGGCGCAGGTGGGAGTCCTGATGTCTTATCTGTAGTTTGCTGGCATTGCCTGGGCTTACCCAGACACATGCTCCCAATTAGCCAGGCTTCTTCATGTAAATGCTTTATAAATTATCCCCCAACGCCACAGGATTAGGCTCTCATAAAGAGAGAGAGCACCTCCATAAACAGCCTGCACGGGAGAGGAGAGAGCAAATTAGAGATGGGAGAGAGGGAGGGAGAGAGGGAGACAGAGGGAGGGAGAGAGAGAGAGGGAGGGAGGGAGAGAGAGGAAGAGAGACAGAGGGAGAGAGGGAGACAGAGATAGAGGGAGGGAAAGAAAGGCAGAGAGAGGGAGGGAGAGAGACAGAGAGAGAGGGAGGGAGGGAGAAAGACTTTTGACATCCTTTAATAACCCATGTCACCTACAAACAAGCAAATCTGCCCAAGACACATACAAATTAATATATAAATAAATACAAGAGAGAATGGGTGCGGCAGGGCATGGATTGGGGTATATTGGGGCAGGGGTATGAAGGGATTGGGGTATATTAAGGTAGGGGTATGAAGGGGTTGGGGTATATTGGGACGGGTATATTGGGTAGGGCAGGTGATGACTGGGGTGGATGAGAGCTGAGTTTCATAAAGGGGGGGGGGGGGCGTGGATGGTGTGAGGGCAGATGGATGGAGAAATGAAGAGGCAAGCTGAACCCAGAGAAAGCTGTAGGAAGAGCACTATGCACACACCTGCATGGGGTTTACCTTCTATGGTCAGGCTGGAGGCTTGGTTTTCTGATGATCAGAGTAGGTTAAACAATCCGCCCCATTTCACTCCTGAAATCTTGTTTTTCCTGAAGGCTATCAAATAGAGACCGGATATTTGTTTTGACCTGACAGTCACTCCTGGATGACGTCAGGATGACTGCATGCAGGTCAGCCCGAGGAGGCCCGATGGTGAATGAGTCAGTAATCATCTGCAAACTCTCCACACAAAGAGCGTTAGCTCCGGTCAAACATCGTGAGATCATCGCTGGTCAAATCACCGTGGGACTAGAGATGTGCTCTCACACATGCACACGCACACACTTTACGCACATACACACGTGCACACACACACGCACACGCACAGACACACACACACACTTTACGCACATACACACGCACACACAGACACAGACACATATACACACACACACGTACGTGCACAGACACAGACACACACAGACACACTCACACTTCAGATACTTTAAAGCTCATTGACAGACATGGGTTGATTTTTCATGCTCACACAAACATACACAAGTACTCTGCACTGGATCTGTTAATAAGCACAGTGCTGGATCTGTTAATAAGCACAGTGCTGGATCTGTTAAGCACAGTGCTGGATCGGTTAATAAGCACAGTGCTGGATCGGTTAATAAGCACAGTGCTAGATCGGTTAATAAGCACAGTGCTGGATCTGTTAATAAGCACAGTGCTGGATCTGTTAATAAGCACAGTGCTGGATCTGTTAATAAGCACAGTGCTGGATCTGTTAACAAGCACAGTGCTGGATCGGTTAATAAGCACAGTGCTGGATCGGTTAATAAGCACAGTGCTGGATCGGTTAATAAGCACAGTGCTGGATCTGTTAATAAGCACAGTGCTGGATCGGTTAATAAGCACAGTGCTGGATCTGTTAATAAGCACAGTGCTGGATCGGTTAATAAGCACAGTGCTGGATCTGTTAACAAGCACAGTGCTGGATCTGTTAATAAGCACAGTGCTGGATCGGTTAATAAGCACAGTGCTGGATCGGTTAATAAGCACAGTGCTGGATCGGTTAATAAGCACAGTGCTGGATCTGTTAATAAGCACAGTGCTGGATCTGTTAATAAGCACAGTGCTGGATCGGTTAATAAGCACAGTGCTGGATCGGTTAATAAGCACAGTGCTGGATCGGTTAATAAGCACAGTGCTGGATCTGTTAATAAGCACAGTGCTGGATCGGTTAATAAGCACAGTGCTGGATCTGTTAATAAGCACAGTGCTGGATCGGTTAATAAGCACAGTGCTGGATCTGTTAATAAGCACAGTGCTGGATCGGTTAATAAGCACAGTGCTGGATCTGTTAATAAGCACAGTGCTGGATCTGTTAATAAGCACAGTGCTGGATCTGTTAATAAGCACAGTGCTGGATCTGTTAATAAGCACAGTGCTGGATCGGTTAATAAGCACAGTGCTGGATCTGTTAATAAGCACAGTGCTGGATCTGTTAATAAGCACAGTGCTGGATCGGTTAATAAGCACAGTGCTGGATCGGTTAATAAGCACAGTGCTGGATCTGTTAATAAGCACAGTGCTGGATCGGTTAATAAGCACAGTGCTGGATCTGTTAATAAGCACAGTGCTGGATCTGTTAATAAGCACAGTGCTGGATCTGTTAATAAGCACAGTGCTGGATCGGTTAATAAGCACAGTGCTGGATCGGTTAATAAGCACAGTGCTGGATCGGTTAATAAGCACAGTGCTGGATCTGTTAATAAGCACAGTGCTGGATCTGTTAATAAGCACAGTGCTGGATCTGTTAATAAGCACAGTGCTGGATCTGTTAATAAGCACAGTGCTGGATCTGTTAATAAGCACAGTGCTGGATCTGTTAATAAGCACAGTGCTGGATCTGTTAATAAGCACAGTGCTGGATCTGTTAATAAGCACAGTGCTGGATCTGTTAATAAGCAGTCAAGCGAGATTAAGTCTTAAGCCCCGCGGTTTTCTGCGGCGCTGATTGAACTGCTGTCCCCAGCTCAGGCACCAGATGGCGCTGTGCTGGAGGAGCCAGCGGATAATAAGGACAGATCGGGCCGCATTACTTGCCCATTATCTTCTAATTATCCTTCCGCTGAGCGCTTATCCGAGCGTTTGTGTAAAAGGATGGCTCTCTAAGCCCGGCACGGAGCCTGCCAGCCAGCCTCGGCAGGCTGGATTACTCCCCGTCTCCCGGGGGAGCAGGCGGATTTGCGCTGCGTGTGGAGGTGGGGGGGTAGTGCCGTCGTCTGGAGGGTCAGGAAGTCCTCTCTGGAGGACACCTACACCCACGGCTGAGGGATGCTGAGCTGCCGCTGCTGGTGCCTGCAGTGAAGCGACCCGGTCGCAGATGCAAGCCCTGACCTTTGACCCTTGACCTCCTCTGCTCGGGTTCACCTGGACACCAGCTTTCGGGATTGGGTTTCGGCTGTGTCGTGGCGTGGCCCCTGGGGGCCCCGTATTTACCCTATCTCCAGACACGCCTCTCCCACCTCGCTTATGATTCTCTGTGGAGCCCAGAGGAGGCCTACGGACAGCAAAGCGTTTATTCCAATACTGCTAGAACCAAAATGGCACACCTACCATAAATACCCTTCACTCTAACACTGCTAGAGCCAAACTGGCACACCTACCATAAATACCCTTTATTCTAACACTGCTAGAGCCAAAATGGCACACCTATCATAAATACCCTTCATTCTAACACTGCTAGAGCCAAAATGGCACACCTACCATAAATACCCTTTATTCTAACACTGCTAGAGCCAAACTGGCACACTTACCATGAATACCCTTTATTTTAACACTGCTAGAGCCAAAATGGCACACCTACCATAAATACATGACATCACAATAGTAGCATTCAGTAGACACTCGTATCCAGGGTGACAGACAACTTCTGAATTTGCATTCTCAAGAAGTCCCAGAAACTTCAAAAAAGAAACAGCGTAGCAAATTACCAGATTTGAAAGTCATAATTTCTGGAAACAATCAGTGGAATTCACTTTTTAAGACAGTAACCAGGCACAACCGCGGTTTCTGCATGGCAGCAGCGATCAGTGAAGATGAAAGACTTGAAAAGACGTGTCCACAAATCGCGGTCCTCCGGCTCACGGATCTCGGGATTGAGAAGGCCCTGTTTGCCGAACGTGTCGCCTGCTGCAGCCTCCGCCCAGAACACCCCTCCCCCCCCACGCCCCCCGCCCCCCCCCCCCCACCCTCGACAGTTTCCTGCTCCTAGGCATATGGCCTACCATGTGCTCAGTCCCCCATGACTGCTCTTAAGTACAACGCTTCCCAGAACATCTTCGCTTAATTATCAGCATTTTGTTCGGCGTCGCTCTGTTCTGCACACGACCATCCGTCAGCTCTCACCGCCGTCGGAATAAAGAGCACAGAGCCACAGACGAAGAGAGAGAAAACATCCTCATCATAGGCAACCTGAGCAAGAAAAAAATGTACAGTGTGTGTGTGCATGTGATGGTGTATGTGTGTGTGTGTGTGCGTATATGTGCAATTGTGCATGCGTGCCTGTGTGTATGTGCGTATTTGTGTATGCATATACTTCTGTGTGTGTGTGTGTGTGTATTTGTGTGTTCATGTGTGTGTTTGTAAGTTTGTGCATGCGCGTACCTCTCTCTCTCTCTGTCTCTCTCTCGGGGGCTGCACAGTCAGGGCGTGTAGATGCAAATGAGACTGGCTCAGAGGCATGTGGGGGGCGGCGGGGCATGGTTGAAGACATATGCAAGGTGAACTGTTCACTTAATTACCCTCACCTGGTGGGACAGGAGGATACCTGGGGAGTGGGGGTGGGGGGGTCGGGCTGCTGAGGGATGCGCTGTCCATCCCACTCAACCCAAAATCTCTGCTGCTAAAATTAGCATCTGCTGAGAGGCCTGCTTTCTGTGCGGCTGTGTGTGTGTGTGGAGATTGTGTGTGTGTGTGTGTGTGTGTGTGTTTGTGGGGATTGTGTGTGTGTGTGTGTGTGTTTGTGGGGATTGTGTGTGTGTGTGTGTGTGTGGAGATTGTGTGTGTGTGTGTGTGTGTGTGTGCGTGCGTGCATGCGTACGTGTGTTTCTATGTGTGTGTGTTTGTGTGTTTCTATATCTGTGTGTTTGTGTGTGTGTGTGTTCCCATATCTGTGTGTTTGTGTGTGTGTGTATGTTTCTATATCTGTGTGTGTGTGCGTGTTTCTATATCTGTGTGTTTGTGTGTGTTTCTATATCTGTGTGTGTGTGGTGTTTGTGAATGCTGTATGTATGCGTGTGTGCGCACATGTGTATGTGTGTGTGTGTGGAAAGTAAGAAAGATCTCATGGA
Organism: Anguilla anguilla; assembly: GCF_013347855.1. Lineage (NCBI taxonomy): Eukaryota > Metazoa > Chordata > Actinopteri > Anguilliformes > Anguillidae > Anguilla > Anguilla anguilla. The sequence goes on along the minus strand of NC_049214.1, from coordinate 22,761,383 downwards.
GGGCTGCGTGGAATCTGGCGAGGCCGAGGTCAAGGGTCAAAGGTCAGGTTGGTTGAGTGCCAATCTTAAAAGTACACAAACCCAGCAAAGAACTGAAAGAGAGCAGAAAAGAGAGAAAAGCAGAAGACAGAATGAGAGAATGAGAGAGTGAGAGAGGGAGAGATCCTGAGGAGAGAGGTCTGATCTGGGGGTCCCTGTGTCTGACCCTGTGGGGGACCCCGGTGCCCCCGCGATACGGGAGTGGGGGGGGGGGCTCCTCGCAGGACACCCCCACGCAGATGATTTCTCCCCCCCCCCCCCCCCCCCCCCCCCCCCCCCCTTTCTGAAGAGGCCCTTGGAAGTCTAATTAAAACATAACAGAGGAACAGATGACAGGCAAATCAGACAAAAAACAGCTCTTGGCTTAGCCACTTCACTTTCTGTTAGCAATGTGATTGGCCTTTTTCGTTTGTTTTCTCTTGGTCCTCTACTCCCCTCAGTGAGGGACACTTGAAACACAGAAGAAACGGGGGCACACACACAGACCTTTAGCCCGTGGAGAAAGCCCCACCCCCAGGGTCTCTGTGAGCCAATCCACAGCTCCGAAAGTTAAAACTGTAGATGAGACCAGAAACCGGGCACAGATTCACGGAAGGAGAGTACTGAGCCCCAAAACGGTGATACGCAAATCCTGAACAGGAGGACGATGTGTGTGTGGGTCTCTGTGCGTATGTGTGTGAGTGTGTGTGTGTGTGTATATGTGTGCGTATGTGTGTGTGTGCGTGTGTCTCTGTGCGTGTGTGTGTGAGTGTGTGTGTGTGTGTATATGTGTGTGTGTGTGCGTGTGTGTCTCTGTGCGTGTGTGTGTGTGTATGTGTGTGTGTGTGTGCGTGTGTGTCTCTGTGCGTGTGTGTGTGAGTGTGTGTGTGTGTGTGTATATGTGTGTGTGTGTGTGCGTGTGTGTCTCTGTGCGTGTGTGTGTGTGTGTGTATGTGCGTGTGTATGTGTGCGTGAGTCTGTGCGTGCGTTTGTGAGTGTGTGTGTCTGTGCACATGTGTGTGTGTCTCTCTGCGTGTGTGTGTGTGTGTGTCTGTGCACATGGGTATGTGTGTCTCTGTGCGGGTATGTGTGTGTCTCTGTGCGCGTGTGTGTGTGTGTGTCTCTGCGTGTGTGTGTGTGTGTGTCTCTGTGCGCGTGTGTGTGTGTGTGTCTCTGTGCGCATGTGTGTGTGTGTGTGTCTCTGTGCGGGTGTGTGTGTGTGTGTGTGTGTGTGTGTGTGTGTATGTGAGCGAGCACACATGGGGAGGGTGCCAGTAGGGTCACCTCAAGATGAAAACACCAAGAGAACAGCGCTGCTTTTGCTCTGGTCATTTTGCAAACTTAGTTCCCATCCCGGAAGGTTTGTGCTTTGGGAGACTGGCACCGTTGCCATGGTGAGGTTGCTGGAGGTGAGTGTGTTGAAGATTCCGTTGGGCGGCAGCACGTTGATGAGGTCACAGAAGGGAGCCGTGTTTGATCAGGTACAGAGGGGCCTACGTGTGATGTAATAACGCACAGACATGCTCAAAAGACAACAGTCTGCCCAACAGTCTGGAGATCTGAAAATGTGGTATAACGGCGAGATGTGACACCCTTTGTCAGAACAGCCAATCATGGCCCCAGATCTAACATCACCAAAAATCAGACATGACACTCGAAAGAGACAGAACAGCACTGTGAGAACACAGCGATGCAGAAGAGACAGGATTCTGCTTCTTCTCACGAGAGCGAGGAGGACAGAGAGGAAGAGGGAGAGAGTCGGGTGAATGAAGAAAAGACAGAGAGGGGGAGTCAGATGCGTAGAGAAGACGAAGAGGAGGAGAGAGTGACTGACGGATGGGTGTGGTAACCAGAATCTTCTGTCAATTTCTAAATTAGTCCCCCGATTAGTCCCCAGATCCAGAGGATGTTCTGCATAACCCCCCCCCCCCCCACTACCCCCCTGCTCCCAACCCACCCCTGATTACCCAGTCTCACGGGAGTCACCCTCATTGCCAAATGATTTCCCCCCTCTGACATCATTGGGGCCACACCTTTGAGGAAAAAGAGGTGGGCGGCAACTCATACACAGGGAGGAGGGGGATTCGGCCCACCTCCCAATGCCCCCAAAGCCCCTGCTTTTCCCTACCCGAGCCCCCTGTCAATCACTGCGTCGTCCTGGGCTCCAGCCCCGCCCCTCAGTAACCACGCCTCTCAGCATGGAGCGGTTTGCTCCTTGGATCTCCCAGCCGCCGCAGCTCCGCTAGCTTAGCCGCCGCAGCTCCGTTAGCTTAGCCGCCGCAGCTCCGCTAGCTTAGCCGCCGCAGCTCCGCTAGCTTAGCCGCCGCAGCTCCGCTAGCTTAGCCGCCGCAGCTCTGCTAGCTTAGCTGCGGCAGCTACATTGGCTTAGCCACTGCACATTGTTTAGAGTTACAAATGAAGTTTATAACGTCAATTTTTTTAAACGACAGTGTCAATTAAATGAGGGTTAAAATTTCCATTTTGAGTCTTGTTTTGAACATTTTATGGTAATCCAGATTTTTATTTAAATATTTCGGACAATTTATATCCCGGTGAGTGGCACCTGCTGCTTTTCCTTTCTTGTCTCTCTCTCTCTTTTTTCCCCTCAGTCCCTCGTTTTCCTGAGCTGCCTCTTTCTGCGGGGAAGCGGCGGAGGCAGCAGATCCAACGGAACCCTGACGCGTTTGACGCGCTTGACGCGCTAGCGAGCGGCGAGTTGCGGCTCCGTCGAAGACGAGGCGGAGATGCAATTACAGCCGAGTCTTCTCTCGCGTCTGTCACAAAAATAAAAAATAAAAAATGGCGACGCTGAGCGGCAGCTCCTCGGCTGAGATTTCGGTCGCAGGCCCCGCTAACATCAGCCGGAGAAGGGGGGCGGGGGCAAAGGACAAGACCTGAGATGGGGGTTCCCCCTGCTGTAAAAACACCCCTCCCAGCCGGGGTACAACCAGCCTGTAGCCTGTAACCTGGGGCCAGCCAGCAGTGACCCCCATTTCATACCGTCCTCCAAACGAGCAGGCAAATTTCAGTTAAAAAACTGATTTACATTTTTATTAAGAACCTACGCGCACAGAAATAATGACCGACTCTTCCCAGGAGGAGACAGACAGAGAGACGCGCGGATATGAGGAAGCGTAAATGATAGGAGCTTGCACTGGACTTGCATCATCAGAGACTGCGCGGGAGGCTCGGCTACGAAGGCGCTCCCGGATCCGACGCCCCGGCGCGGGGGATGAGTGATGATGTCTTTGGGGCCTGACAGGGGTTCAAACTGGCAGCGCAAGGACTCAATATCCCGGGTAACGATGCTCACCCGTCACCAAAATGCCACGTCTGCCGAGCCGTTGGAGGACGGGCGAAAGGACCGAAATAGACCCGTCCCGCACAGCCGGCGCCGGACCTCGCCACGACGCTCGCCTTCGCCGAGCGAGCGCTTCTCACGGAGGACAGCGCCCGGAGTTAGTGAAACAGGGGCCGAGGCAGCCTGGGACGCCATTTACACTGATCAGCTCCACTGGGTCGCCTGGGCCTCCTGTCTCCTGCTTCGCCGATGCTGAACCTACACAGGAAGGGTCAGGCTAAACTGGGCTCCAGACTGCGCTTCACTTCCCCCTCTCTTCTGTGCTGGTCATGTGACTCCGCGACCGATAAACCAAACGTCAGGTGCACCCCTGCACCAGCCTCACTGTGTCCTCAGAAAGGCTGTGTGCGTTCTGCCCGTGTACAGTGGCCAGCTCACTCGCGCCAGACTCCCTCTCCGACCTGTCTCTTTTCCCTGAGATGACAGAGGTAAACAAACGCAGAATAGGCCCTCTTTCTTTAAAGAGTTAATTTCAGTTTTTGATGACCGTGACAAGATTAGCCGAAGATTTCTCCGACGGCAGCGACGGTAATGAGGTAAACACGCTTCCTGACAAGGCCTTTCAGAACGCCAACACTGGTCACTGACTGATCATATGTAGAGAACTGTAGCATGGAGTTATTGCACCAACAGAGTAAAGTTCAGGCATGGCAAACATATTTCATGTACCGTATACAAATGCCACTTTGCGAAAGCACGTTGGCGAATTACAAAATGAGAGACGTTATTCCTGCCCGCACAGACATGCACAGCTGTTGCTTCCAGAAACATCTTTTACTCCAAAGATATTAATGCAGAGATAGGTGCCACCACTTAGTGCTTCTGATTAACCCGGGAAAGACTGGATCATGCAAAAGAAAGTGATTGTGGAAAAAGAGAAAGACAGAGAGAGGGAACGACAGATAGGAGGGGGGAGAAGACAGGGTGTAAATGCTACGCTCTTATTCCCCACAATTAGCGCTTAGTCACGACAACTAACATTAGCGTTTTGCGTAACGAAGTGTTGTCATGTGTATGTTAAACCCCCTCGTTGCCGTACAGGGTATCAGTATTGATTAAACGCTACGGCTGCCGGCGGTGAGAGCGTAGCCTCCGTTTCGCAGCCGATGCGGGGCACGTTCTCCTCCATTAGCGCGGTCTCTCAGAGCCCTGACAGCTGGCGTCCGCCGGCCGCCATCAAAGGGCTTTTAATCCCGAACGCTGCACAATAGAGAGAGAGCCCCCCATTCAGCTCCCCGATCCTCACCACAGCGCCGCCGCAGCACGGCGAACGCAAGACTCGCCTCTCGCAGGAAGTTCAAACGCGAGGACGCTCACTGCAGTGGCTCTCAGACTCGGACCTGGAGGACCCCTGTGTACGCTGGTTCTCATTCCAACCTCAAGAGCAATCCCAGAATTTTAACAAGTTGTTAATTTTTCTTAATTAGGTGCTTTTCATGTTTCAGAGCTGGGGTCCCCAGTCTTATCCAGAAAGGGCCAGTGTGGGTGCACACACCTGATCCTGATTTTACTAACCAAGGTGCTTAGCAATGACTGTAGTGATTGATTAGTAGAATCAGGTGTGTGCACCCACACTGGCCCTTTCTGGAACCCCAGCTCTAAAAGCTCTAATCCCTGAGTTTCTTACAACAACAAAACATTCAACAAATAACACCATTATTGTTCACATCCATGACATGCAAACTTTCCACCTTTTATATAATTTTAGTTTACCCAGAAAGGCAGTCCTTTAGCAAAGTCCCAGATATATATATGCCATAAAAGACTCCAAAGTAAAACATACATATATATATATATGCAATCCAAATTCGCAAACCAAAAAAATGTCTCAGAAAAACAAAACCAGCCAATAAAAAAAGGGTTGATCTCACCGAAGTCTACACAATTAATAGGGTCCCACAATGAGTGTCAAACAAAACAGAAAACAGGTCCATTGAATCCAACAATCATGATAATCCAAGATTCCAAATATCCCCACGAACAAAAGTTCTTCAACCTTTTGATCACAGATCTTTTCTCAGGACCTTCTAGCCGATCTGCTACTTGAGAAATAGAGATTAAATTAGGCCTCTAAGCAACAGCTTCCTAGTTCTGTCGATTGTGCCCTCTCCCTACCAGACCAGCCACGCCCTTCTGCTTTCCACCTTTTCCCTCCATTTTCTGAGCTCCTCCCCTTCCCCCCAACCTATCTCCTCAGGGTCCTCGATCGAGCTGGCTTTAGACAACGGGAAACAGAATTCATACAACATTAAAAAAACTTATGGAACATTAGGGTTACATAACTTCTTGACTGCCAGAATGTGAATGAAAAATGAGGCAGTTTCAAAAGGATTATTCTTGATGCACGATGTAAATTCATTCCAAAGGCACTTTAAATTAAGTTGAAAAAACAGTGGATGAATGCTATATTTGAGAGTTTGAGAAAAATGAATAAACCGTATAAGATACATAAAAATAGTACTAAGAGTAATACGGCTGAATATTGTATGCATGCTAAAGTTAGACAAGAGGTTAGACAAGAACTAAGGGTAGTTAAGAGGCTCTTTGAAAGGCAAAATTGCCCAAGATACAAGAAGTAATCCTAAATGTTTCTTTACGAAGTGATCGATAAATGACATAAACTAAAGACAAATAATGCAGCAGGCCTTGATGGTATATGGCAAATTGTACTCTAAATTCACTGTAAGCTTAGGGTTGTAACTAGGTAGCTAGTAACAGGGTTTTAACAAGGGAAGATCATGCCAGACAAACCTTTTGGCATTCTTTGAGGAAGCTTCTAAATGTTTTGATAGTAGCAAGGATTATGATTATATACTTAGATTTCCAAAAAGCATTTGGTAATAGTAGAACACAAACATTAGTAAAAAGAGCGATCTTATCTGAGCAGGGTACTGTGAAGTCACACAAGAATCAGTGCTGGGACCGATGCTTTTCCTTATTTACATAAACAACCTTGACAGGGACATTGAAAGTACATTAGTCAAATTAGCAGATTATACAAAACTGGGACGTTTAGCTAACAGTTTGGAATCTACTAAAGTAATCCAAGAATTCTTCAGGTTGAGTTCTGCCAGTAGAATGAGGGGGCATACATGCAAATGAAAAAAACCTAAATTCCACACAGACATCAGGGAGCATTTCTTCAGAGTAGTTTCTGTGTGAAATAGCTTGCAAGGGCATGTAGTAGAGGCAGAAACTCTTGGGTTTTTCAAGACCAGGCTTGATATGGTGCTAAATATGATTTAGTTTGCAGGTAAACAATGAGCACTAGGTACCCTTTAGTGGTAGGATAACAGCGAGCATTGTTGGGCTGAATGGCCTGTTCTCATCATGTTATGTTGTGTTCAGCAAGTGAAACACATGTTAATTTGGATGTGACTGACTTGGAAAAACTCCTTGGTTGCTTTAATAGTATGTTTGGGGGTTATTGGCTGCAAGGTGAAGTGTTATCCAATTAGTTTTGGTCCAGAATATTTTTAAAAATGTACTTTTCAGTAAACTCTAATCTGGCTATTTTGTTCTTGCCAGTAGTTTGCATCTTGCGTTGAACCCTCTGAGGTTATGCTGGTATTGTCTTCTCTTTATAGTTATAGTAGTCATTGACACATCTATGCCTACATCTTGATCTGTTCGACAGTTAAAAATGGGTTTTTCTTCACAATTGAAAGTATTCTTTGGTCATCCACTACAGTGGTCTACTGTAGTGTTGTTTTACCAGGTTGTTTGCTGTTGCTGAGTGCGTTCTTGCTTCCTAACAATTTGTCAAACAGTTGGTTCTGACACATGCAATGTTTTGGTCATTTATCTGATTGATTTATTCTGATTTAGGACTAGTAGTATTCATCATCAACTTTATTCATAACACACACCCCACACACACACACATGCACACACACGCATGCACAACACACGCACACACACACACCACACATACATTTGAATTCTTTATTTAGGTCCACATTTATAAAATACATCATAAGGGCCCAAATATATTTCAGTTGCTGTCTGATGGCCTTCACTTGAGTAGCAGAAAATGCACCAGTAGGGATAAAGGAAACAAAATGCTGGTTAGACATCTGCATCTCAATTGCAACGACAGGAAACATTATGGGTACAAGAAACATCTTCTCCTCCATATACCGCGACTGCCTATAATGGAGGAAACTGAGCAATATTTTGCTAGTCGCTTTGCTCTCCATTTTGCCAGCCCCATTATCCTAAGACCCCTGACCACAAGCCTGTGGACATGGCCAAGGCTTCCAAATATAAAATCTAGAAGTTGAGACTTATACCCTAGTTCTGTTATGGCTTGTAGTAATGGCTGATATTTTAACTGTTTAGTAAGATATGCTTCTTCTAGACTTGTATCGAAGGCACAGCCTACTTCCAGTAGGAACATCTCTCCGTGGTCCTCATCAATCACAGTAAGATCAGGTTTGTTTGCACTTACATTTCAAATTGATAGAGGTTATTATTACATTGAAACATCTGTGGTTTAGCAGTGGAGTTTATATGTAACACAGCAGTTGGATGGAGAATGGATGATCTTACATCTACATCTACATGCACACACACACACGAACACACCACACACACGCATGCACACACACACACACACACACACACATGCATGCACACACACGCTCGCACGCACGCACGCACACATGCACGCACACACATACACACCACACTACGCACGCACACGCACACGCACACACACACGCACATGCACATGCACACGCACGCACGCAGGCATGCACACACACACACACCTATCAGAGGAAGTTCCTGTTCTCAGCCCCATCTGGCACTGGGTGGACTGAGGAGTGAATGTGTGCACAGAGACAGACTGAGAGCAATGCTTTATGGGTAACGCTGCAGGATTGGCACTGTCCTCTCCATTACTTCCTGCTTGTCCCGTGCTGGGACACTGCTGCTGACAGTGGAAGGGAGTTATATATGGTCATGTGACCACCACGCCTCCCTTTGCTGGCTGACCCTCATTTTTCTACCCTCTCCTTTATTTTTTAGCCCCTAAATCTCACTTCCTCTTTACCATCACTCCATCTCACAACCCGTATCCCTCTTTCTCTCTCTCTTACCCTCTCGTCCCCCTGTCACTCTCTCACTCTTCCCACCTCTCTCCCTTTAATATATCACTCCCCCTTTGCAATCTCTCCCTGTTTCAAACCCTCCATCCCTCTCTCTTTTTTACCACTCTTTTTACTCTCTCTCTCTGCATCACTTCATCCTTTCCCTGTCCCTCTGTTTCTTGCTCTCCCTCTATCTCTCTCTTCCTCTTTTTCTCCCTCTCCTTCCCACACTCCCTTACTCTCTGTCCCTCTATCGCTCTCTTCCTCTCTCTTTCTCTCTCTCTCTCTCTCTTTCAGAACCTCTATCCCTCTCACTCTCCCACTCACCCTCTGTCCCACTCTCACTCTCTCTCTCCCCCACATCTCCCCCCCCTCCCACCCCCCCCCCCCCCCTTCCTCCCCCCCCTCGCAGGGTTGTTCTGTGTGAGAGGAGGAGGTGGGGTCAGGAGGAGGGAGGTGAGTGCACAATAAGAGCTAAGATCATGGCTCCCAAGAGGCTTGTTTGGCTCCTGCACCCGATCCATCAACCGCTGTTTCCCGTGCCAAGGTCAACTCTAATGAGCATTTGCTAGGGTCTTATTCTCACACAGCTCTCAGGTCCCCTTACAATACACACTCACACACTCACACACACACACACACACACACACACACAGGCATGGATGCACACACACATACACACTCACGCATACGCTCAGACACACACACATACACATGCTCACACACACATGCATGCACATGCACACACACACACACACACAGACACACATATACACGCTTACGCACATATACACACACACACACACACACACAGACACACATATACACGCTTACGCACATATACACACACATGCACACACATACACACCTACACACACACACACACATTCACACACACGCACGTGGACACATGCACACACACATTCGCACACATGCACACACACACACAAGTACACACTCATGCGCACGCACACACATGTGCACACACACACACACACACACATACACTTGCATGCGCACGCACACACACATGTGCACACACACACACACATACACTTGCATGCAGGTAAATATGCTTACTGTCGGTGCGTACGCACAGATACACAGTAACTCTGCATAAACAGACACATATTTGCATGTGAATTTACATGAATGTGCAGTATGCAAAACCTAACCTATAAATACTGTTTGTAATGTACACACACAAACATATACATACACACGCATACACACACGGAGGTACATACATGCGATGCAACACTCACATGCAGACACAGACAAATGCACTTAAGATACATGGCAGCACCTAAAATACACATTTACATGAGCACATTCATCAATGTACACAGCCAAATCGTAAATACTGTACACGTACACGTACGAGACACACACACACACACACACAATTGGAGTGGATGTACATCCATACACATACTCCATGCATAAATATTTCATTGTGAATATACATTAATGCAAACATCTACACTCATACAAAACACTCATAAATTTAATTTGGAATAACACACACACACACACACATTTGCAAGCACACATACGTATGAATGTCTCCACAGGGTCTCTACAGGGTTTTCAGCAGCCTAGATAGTAAATTTGGTTGTTTTTAAAAAACATACTGTATCCTGCCCTCCTTTCTCATCAATTTACCTGCACCCCCCCGCCCCCCCCCCCCCCCCCCCCCCCCCCCCCCCCCCCCCCCCCCCCCCCCCCCACACTCGACAATTTGTCTGCACTCCTACCCCCTCCCAACAATCCATCAATCTCATGCACCTGCATTTTAGAAACTTGTGATCTATGACACTTATACGTACACACTTACAGTACACGTACATACAAAGAAACATAAATTCACAAACAACTATGTAGTTATATATCTATATATAAATAGATAAGCTATAAATAGACAAACTGTGACGTGCGCGCACACACACACACACACAGACAAACACACATGCTCGCTCACGCACACACACACAGACAAACACACACGCTCGCTCACGCACACACACACACAGACAAACACACATGCTCGCTCACGCACACACACACAAATGAATGCCTGATGGATGTGTTTGTCTTGTATGCACACACACAGAAACTAACACTGATCCAGGTCATTGTTTTCCCGGCGTGTACAGAGCCCAGTTCACCCCTCTACACATGCAGCCACCTGCTCCAATTTACACACAGAGCACCTTAAAATCACCTGACAGTGCCTAATTGGTGAAGCACACCGCTTTATCAGAAGGGTGCTTTCTCAAAGCCCTGCGCAATGATTCCACAAAGATTCTATAAAGAGACGAGACACAAGCTTTCCTAAACTGAACCTGGCCCAGGACCATCAGGCAAGCACACAAATAGAGGAGGAAAAGAGTTCCTGCGTGCTTAAAACCAAGCACACCAGGATTTGTAGTATCACATTTTAATATCTGATTGGATGGGGGGAAAGTGTATTATCCAATGAGTGTTGCTCATGTTTTGACCTCCTGCACCAGGAAAATAAAGTATAAATCTACTATACAAGAATCCATATAAAACTACCATATAAAATGACTGAAATGAACCATCCCAGACCTACCATGAGCGCAACATTCCGGAATGAACCGAACGGCGAGAAGAGAACAGGCTTTGAATCCTTCGGCCAGGGTTCTTTCCCTGAAGTGCTAAATATCCTGCGGTATAAATGTACTGCGTGTAAAGAACGTCAGCTGTGTACATTGCTCTGGATAAGGCTCCTGATTAATGCGATTTAAATGCAAACAGCAGTCGTGTGAAACAACAGCCATATGTCACCCAAACTGGGGTAGCGATGGTGGAAGTAAAAGAAGAAGAGATAAAATGAAAGAGAGTGATGTTCGCTCCCTCTCCTGCCTTGTGTGGTGGGTTGGGAGACAGGTAGTAAGACTGGAAGGATGAACAGTGTTGATAAGTCAACTCCACCTGCTTGGGGTGGGGGGGGGGGGGGGGTTGTCCCGCTGATGTGGAGCGCAGGCCTACCTCCAGCTTTGGCCTGGACCTGCCACCCCTGTCCAAACTCATTAAGGTCCCGCACGCCTGCAGAACGGGGCTGGGGGGGAGGGGGTGTGGGGTGGGGGTGCAGAGGCATGTGGCGCGTACTAATGAAGCAATAAAAGTCACGGCAGGAGGGAAGTGAAGGGGCGGGGCCAGACCGGGGTGGGGGTGGGGGTGGTGGGCGTTGCTGGTGACGAGTAGCATGGTAATTGAGATGTACCAGCCCCATATATTACCTGCCTGTTCCTCGCTGACAGCGGGGGGAGTGAGTCCTGCAGTCAAATCACTGCCTCAAATCACTGGGGGGGGGGGGGGGTACAGATCCTCAGTACCCACAGGGAAATCAGTGAAATCGAAATCAAATCAAATCAATTTCATTTGTACAGCGCGTTTCACAGAGAACTGTTACAAATACACTTTACAAAGCAGCAGAAAAAGAGAAACAGAGCAAAAGAGCAAACTCCAGGCCTGAACCCCCCAAAAGGCAAGCACATGATGTAAAAACGGTGGTGAGAAAAAGCTCCCAGATGGGAAGAAATCCGGGGAGGAACGCAGCTATAGAGGGGGAGCCCGTCCTCCACTGGCCGGCCGGGTGTATAGTAGCGGTAGAATGTAACAGAAATGAAATAAAGGATCTAGCACAGAAAATAAAATGGGTGGAGCAGGTTACAGCTCAGGTAAGACCATGTATGGACTTACTTCGTTTAAAACTTTTTAAGTTCAGGAACGGCATCGCGCCCAACCACATTGGCATTTTCATTTCTACCGTTTGAGAAAACATAAGTTTGACATTTTCCAATTCATAGCTGTTATTTAGCTTGCTTTCATTTCAGAACTTGTTTCACATTTATGATCTACACTACCTTTACATAAAGATTTCCTCAGTTGTATTCACAATTTGGATCGCACCTTGTTAGTCACTGATATAATTGATTCTAATGGCGATTATTATGATAGTGATGATGATGATGATGAAGGTGATGCCAGTAATATTGGATATAACGGCACGATGTTCGCCGTGTTCGGCGACCTTGTCAACGGTGACGGAGTTAACGGTAAAATGGGCGGGGCCTCCTGAGTGGCACCTCGTTCCCGCCTCCGTCTCCCAAACCCCCAATCCTGAGCGCTGATTTATGGCTGTCAGGCTTGGCCCTGCTCTCCTCCGAGGGGGGGCGAGGGGCACCCCGGCCCCCCCTGACAGCCTGAGAGCGTCTCCCTGTAGCAGCTGGAAGGGGGCCTGACACCCCCCCCACCCAAACAAGGCCTGTCCTCACTCACCTCCATCACTCTGGAATGGCTATACAGTGGTTAACATTGAACTATAACCCCCCCCCCCCCACCCCCCATTGATGCCAAAAACAACCATCCCCTCTTTATCCTTGCCATCCTACACCCCCTCTCCCCCTGTCATATTCAGCTCGTCTTTGCTTCCCTGTTTCAGGTCGTGAATGACCCCCTCCCCCCCCCAACACCCCCGCCCCTCCCCCCATACCAACCCCTTCCTTAATGAATCTTCTCTTTGAATTAAAGGTGCTATATCTGACTTTTTAACAATGACACATTATGTTTTTTTAAGTAACACATACACAGAGCTTGCTGTAAGTTGCAGAGTAAAAGTATCGCTTTTCCTCAAAAAAAGTTATATTGTCATTTTAAATTATTATAATTATTTTTTTTTTAACAGTCCTTGAGTCCTAATTCTACAAGCTGCATAAACAATGAACAGTGCTAACGTTAGCTATCGAGCTATCGTTCTAGCATAGCTAAACTTAGTCTACTTACATATGGCAACACCACGCACAACCTAGCCCAGATTAGACAAATCACGTCCCTAGCAGCTGGTGTAGCTAATGAATGCTATAATGTATTGCAATATAGTTGCTATATAAATATATTATGCATCACTTGTCCGATGTAATACTCATCGCTTGACATTTTGGACACTACAATAGCCAGCTTCCCGTCACGCTACGTTCAGTGCTGTACTGCGCTCAAAGGCACAGGCTGTGAGGTAACCTGCCAAAACTCGTGGCGACGGAGTTCCTATCGAAAGCTACCAGCGAGGCGGTGTCATGCTTTGGGTAAGGACTGCAGTTCCCCTGTGTGGACACTAGGTGGGGATTCAAATAACCCATTGCCCTTTATTAAGAGGGCTGCGCCTCATCACACCCAACAACAGCGAAGAACCAGAACTCAAAAATATTTTACAGGGGTTTCAGGTCAGCCATGATCGAGATGTTTAACACACGAAACGAGAGGGCTGTCGAGTGGCACGCCCTGCTAAAGCACTGCTCATCAGTGCCCTGCAGACGGATATGGGTCCTCACATGACCTGATACACGGTCTGATATGACCGTCAGCTGTGCTAACAGCTCTGTAGGCTGAAACACAAATGACTGACATCACCCAGGGAGGAAGGGTTTCTGTTGGCAGGACTGACTCCGTCTCACAGCACATGTCTGACTCTTCTAGCCAATCAGGTGACCCCGGGCTGCCTATGCAAACTGTACATGAAGCCCTCTCACTGAAACAACTACAGTCCAGTCCAGTGGCTGATGCTTTCTGCAGTCTACCCATGTGATGCAGGGTGTCACAGTGATGCAACAGGCCTAGAAACACAACTGGATATCATAAACTGGGACGAAGGAAACAAAATCTGAGGTAAAAACTGGTTAAATAAACACACACACAAAATCACTGAGATGCCATATGATGAGTGATGCATGAAAATACTGTCTAAAATATGTTTTTCCCGCTCACCAGGGTGGCCATGACCTCCTCTACTTGAGTATTCACTGGATGAGAATCAGAGATGCTCCACGTAGCATGTAAAGGCTGCAGTGTCAGGCAGGTACCTCTCCACACAGGAAGTGATGTCACAGGTGCAGTGAGGCTCAGTTGCCAGAGAAACATAACTGTGGATCCATATCTCTGTCACAACAAACTCAAAGTTTAGTGCAGGTGTACTGCCACGATCAAGGAATGTGACTTCTACACAGATGGCTATCGGTTCTAATCCAGACTAGAGAATCGGTGCTGTATCCCAAAGCATTGGTGCTAACCTGAGCTCTATGAATTAATAATATTTTGAACTGCTCTGAAATATTATTTACAGTATTTAAAAAAATGATTTGTTAAAATATAAACAGTGGGTCTGATGTGCGGTTCATGTTCTATGCCAAGTGGCTCTGTTCGTTAGCACCTGGCAAAAAGTGACGTGGGACAGGCAAATAAAATTTCCTGTTCGTTTTTTTTTTTTTTCGCGACCAATCGACTATCGTTTGGCGCATTCTGCAAAGCAGACACAGATTACCGCGGAAACCATTGCCACGGCAGCAGCCGAGGCCGGCGGAGAGCAGGGAGGGAAAGGGACGACGCTCGGTTTGGGTCGCTGGCCGCAAACGCGCGAGGGCCTTCACATCGCCCATCTCCTCGCCCGTTAGCATGATGGATGGGCTAAAGCTGCTCGCGCTACCATTACTGCTCCGCACTCCCCCCCCCCACCCACCCCACCCCCCCGCTCCCCTTCCAAGCAGATGTCTTCAGTGAACTCTGTCAGAAATAATAAAACACTGGGTTCTGGAAACACCCAGACTGAAACAAGGTGCCAAGGTGAAAGCAGTCCAGAGATTTAGCCTGTGAACCCACTCCTACGCAAGACCCACTCACCTGATTGAACTCCACCCCAAATATACAGTGCAGTCCATAATTATTTAGACAGCGACATCATTTTTGTTGTCTGTGCTACAGCATATTGGATCTGAAATGAAACAATGAATGTGAGGTAAAAGACTGTCTTTGCTCATTTGAGGGTTGGAATTTCAACCCTTTTCATACATAATCCCCCCATTTTAGGGGACCAAAGGTAATTGGACAATTGGCTGCCCAGCTGTTTCTTGGCCAGATGTGCGTCTTTGCATCATTAGTTAATGCACAAGAAAGTGAACAAAAGGTCTCGATTCCATTCCAGGTGTGGAATTTGCATTTGGAGTCTGTTGCTGTTGTCTCTCAACATGAGGACCAAAGAAGTGTCAATGCCAGTAAAGCAGGCCTTCATGAAGCTGGCAAGTCAGAATAAGGTGGTCAGAGACATAGCCAAAACACTGGGTGTGTCAAAATAAACTGTTTGGCTCACTGTTAAGAAGTAAGAATGCATTGGTGAGCTCAGCAATAGCAAAAGACCTGGTAGACCATGGAAGACCACTGTGATAGATGACCAAAGATTACTTTAAATTGTGAAGAAAAACCCCTTTTTAACTGTTAAACAGATGAAGAACTCGCTCCTGGATGTAGGCATAGACGTGCCAAAGACTACTATCAAGACCACACCAGCACAACCTCAGAGGGTTCAATGCATTCAACGCTGGCAAGCCTCAAGCACTGAGTGGCCAGATTGAAATGCACATTAAAAACTGTAGTGTTCTGGAATAAAGTTGTATGGACAGATGTGACAAGTATTGACTTGCACCAAAGTGATGGAAAGAGGAAAGAGTGGAGACAGAAAGGAACTGCTCATGATCCAAAGCACAAAGTCTTATCTGTGAAGCATGGTGGTGGGGGTGTTACGGCTTGGGCATGCATGGCTGCTACAGAAACTGGGTCTCTTGTCTTCATTGATGACACGACTGCTGACGGCAGCAGCAGGATGAATTCCGAAGTGTGCAGAAACATCTTATCTGCTCAGATCCAACAAAATTCTTCCAAACCTTTTGATGGCACTACAGCTTTCAGCAGGACAAGGAGCCCAAATGCACTGCTAAAGCAACCGAGGGAGTTTTCAGGGCCAAAAAGTGGAATGTTCCTGAGTGGCCAAGTCAATCACCTGACCTGAATCCAACTGAACATGTGTTTCACTTACTGAACACAGGACTGAAGGCAAAAAGCCCCAGAAACAAGCAGGAGCTGAAGAAGGCTGCAGTACAGGCCTGGCCAAGAATCACCAGGGAAGACACCCAGTATCCGGTGATGTCTATGGGGTGCGGATTTCAGGCAGTCATTGAATGCAAAGGCTTTGCAACCAAGTATCAAATATTTACATTTTTTAGATGATGATTGATTGATTTTTATAAATGTTTGCCTTCAATTGGAGCTTTCAAGAGCCTTCACCTAGTGGGACAGTTTGCGCACATTGAGCTGTTGCAGCATCACGCACTCTGACAAAAGCGTTATATAAAAGCAAGGCAGGCCAAAGCAGGGGAAGAGAAAACAAGCAAACTGTATTTATGATTATGTTCATTTGTCCAATTCCTTTTGGTCCACTAATATGGGATGACTATGCATAAGAAGTGCTGTAATTCCAACGCAGATGACCTGATATGGATGTAAATACTCTCAAATTAAAGCTGAGTCTGCACCTTAACCTCATATTCACTCTTTCATTTCAAACCCCATGTGCTGGAGAGCAACACCAGAACAGCAAAAGAATTGTGTTACTGTCCAAATACTTATGAACTACACTGTACATGCGCACGTGCACTCAAACACAAGCACTTGCTCACTCTCACACTGTTCTTGTCCCACTTTCATACTTTCAAATTTTTAAAAAATGAATACACAGATAAAGCCTTCAGACAGTAAACATTGCTGCTCAGTAATTAATTGGGGGAACACAGGTGTTTAGTTTATCTAATTATAGAAATGCATATAAAGTGTATAGTTAGAGTATAGAGTGTGAGTAAAAAGTCTTATATCTTAAAAGTCTTATATCACACATAACCGCACATTACACTCCTTATAGGGTCTCCGTTTGAACCCCGGGAACCTTTTTGAATATAATTCATAATTAGTCTGTACTTCCATAAAGATATTGCGTGCCCCATGGAGACAGTCAATAGAATGTATACCCTACGACAATAATAATAATAATAATAATAATAATAATAATAATAATAATACAGAAAACAGCTGTATTTACCTCAGGTATGCTTTGAGCCTGCACGTGCACAAGACTGGGGTCACCTCCCCTGCCCCGGTTTGTCAGCAGCTCTGTTAGCACGTGAGTGAAAACACTCGAGATTGGAAGCCAAGATCCCTGCGGGTCCTCCAGGGACAAGATCACACCTGCCGCTGCCCTCGTTGAAACCTTTCTATATCACAAGAAACAAATCACCAGAGTCCCTCCTCACCTGCCTCAGGTGGGTGCAGGGGAGAGGGGTTGGCGAGGGGTTAGGTAGTGGAAGTCCTTTACAGCGAAAGTGATAATTTCCTTCCCATAACCCACCCTCCCCTCGAACACACATAGAACCGGCATCAAACCTTCCAGCGATCTCTTACCCTCGCCATCTCCACAACTAACACGGGCCTCCAATTAAATCAAAAGTGGTTTGTTTTTATTGGTCTTTTGCGCTGACAAGTGGGCTATCATCCTGACGGCTCTACCTGTCAGCGAGCCGGGGAAAATCCTCCGCTGACGATGCCCAACGCTTCCAATTAGGGGAGAATCAGGCTCCTGGCGAGCAGACTTTCCAACCTCCCCCAAGGTCCCCCTCCCTCCCTCTTCCTCCTCTTCCATTCACACCACACGCCCGAGTCTTCCCCCTTTCACTTTCCTTCTTATTTCCCCCTCTTCTTCCTCCTTTTTTTCAAGGAGTGTGTATCTCCACTGCAAATTACCGGCACAAAACGGGGTGGCACGCTGCCAGCGAGGACTGACGCCCCGCCTGTCAGCTTTAATGAGAGGATGAAGGTTTATTTTGGCGGCAAGCGCGTGCTAAGTTCTTTCTTGTATGACAGCTGACTGAGAGAGGCGAGCGTTAGCCTTATAAAAGATTTAGCGATTCTCATTATTTTCTGTCAAGTATCATTTCTGATGGCTTTAGGTTAGTCATTCACATCTCTGGCTTGTCCGGGTGCACCCTTATTTTATTTATTTATTTATTTTTCTACACCGTTTGTTTGTTATGTTTTCTCCTTTTCTTGAAATGTGCGTTTCCCCCTTCGGCATTTCAAAAAGATATCCAAATGCCAAAGTTGTTCCAAAGGCGACATGCGTTTTTCACCAAACAAAACAAACAAGCAACTAAATACATAAATAAAAGACATAAGCAAAATATCATTGTTTTTCCTCTCGCCCGCCGATGAGGTGGGGCGTACAGATAGGTGCTGTATGTCTCGCTCTTTGAAGCCTCGTGTAAACACTGAAACATGTTAAATATAAGAAGAAATGTCAAGTGAACACACGGAAGCGAATGACTGACGGGCATTTCGGCAGGCTGGAGCTACAATGAACTGAAAACATTTTTGTTTTGTCACAAAAAAAGAGTTTTTGTTACGATCATGCACAAGTTATGATGTACCAAATCAAAATACAGAGGCTTATAAGAACGAGATGAACATCTTTCATGGAAAGGAACAAAAGGTTCGTCCATCAAGGGTCGATTATTTGGAAAGCCAGAATACAGTGATGCTAAGACAAAAATAAGCCTTTCTTCCATGTAAATTCATATGTGGCCTATACAAAATCAAATCCAACAACTTAATGGCCCTAACATATTTTTATTGTAATTTTCCATCTAACTTTAGATAGCCTAGGCCTACTACCGATTATGCATCTTATTGCCAAATAAGACACTGACAAATGTACTTACAATTACTGTATAGCTACCATGAAAATATTGAAAATATATCTGAATTTCGAAGATACGCTACTGCCTATACGACGGTATGGTTCGGCTTATCACGCAACTTCCACCACGGAACCCGAATTCCCGAAGTATTGAAATGTAAGGCGGAGTCTCTCAACTGCTTTCCAACCTAAACCGTGCACGTGGTGGAGTCGCAGCACGGGGCACAGTTCTCCGCTGTGTTAATGAGGCTCAGACCGTGGTCGAACCTTCGCAGTGAAGGAGCTGGTGCTCCTTCAGGCCCAGCGCTCGGGGTACAGGTGAAAACACACACACACCTGGGTTTTCTCCTCCGGTCCTTTTCTCGCGCTCATCCATCAGAATCTAACATGCCCTGACGCTCGTTTATATTCCCTGCTTCCATCTAAGAACGCGCCTGGCTGCGAAAAGGCCAAAACTGAATCCAGAAATCTCTCTCCCTCTGACTGCTAAACAATAACCAAGTAACCGTGTAGTAAATCGGCCTACCAATAGGCTACAGCTGATTGAGAGGCACGAGGAAAGAGCTGCCATCTCTCTCTCTCTCTCTCTCTCTAGCAAAATATTAAGTAAAAAAATGAGAGCTTTCATCGAATATGTGTAGTCCTAGGATTCATATAAACTTTTTTAGAGTTGATTTAACACTGAAATTCTGTCGTGCATGTATAAGTCTGACTGAGAAAATAATCAAGAAGCCTATTTAAATTCTCGCACACGAATTTTATCTGAATTAACGACAAATAGTTCGGAGGATTAATTTAAAAAATGTACTCGAACACTTGCTTAATTCAACTTTTACTAACGACACACATATGCTATTATTTGGAATACTTTGAGATAGCCTACTAATTGTAGACTGGTTTGTTGACAATAGTTGTGTTTTGTTGTTCACAAACACTGTATACCAGTAACGTTACTGGCGTAGCCTATGGTTTTTAAACCCACATGTATAAGAATAGCCACTAAAGTAGTTTTCACGTCCCTTAAGAAACATATATTTTGTTTATAGGTCTGGTAATCAGAGGAACACTGCAAAGTACCTCAAAACCAACAATGAAAAACAAACAAACAAACAAACAGAAATACGGGCCGAACAGCGTGCGCGCTCCCAGTGCCGGTAGGCTACATTACGGAAGTCAAGCGAGAGTGGATATTGCTCTCCGCCTCTTTCCCCGCCTCAATGTGACAGCTTGCAGCCGCGCGGGGACCCCATGGGAGCGGAGAACGCGTCACCAACCTGCCGGTGTCTGCGATGGAAGAGCGCCTCCAATCTGGTGTTCACACGGGGGGTTCAGTTATTACGCGCTGTCGGTGAGTCACACGGGGCAAACTGTCTCAAAGAAATGCGAAAACAGGGGACAATAGTTTTGCATGCGCGTTACAGTTTCGCTCCACGCTGTCTTTTCAACCGCCGCTTTCGTGCTATCATCGCTCATTAGCATTGCATACATTATCATTAGTCGTTTTTAAAGGGCTAAACGTTATGACCACGCGAAAGAAATACACTATTCACTTGAAAAGGGCATAGCTATTCATTTGTTTAAGGCCAACATAACCGAATGGGTGCCGGTAAGTGTTTAGACTAAAAATGGGTAAAATATGCCAAGCAGGCAGTATGTGCTTTAAAAAAAACAATACTTAAAAACTCATCACGGCCGGTATGATACAGAGTTAGTGAATAAGCCATAATTACTAACACTTTAGTGATATTCAATACATTTAGGCCTAACGGAAAATCTGTTTAAAATTAAATTAATTAAATTTAATACGAATTGTAGCTAAGTAATTGAATGTCAGTCACTTTTTAGGATACGGTAATTCTACTGTATCAAATTTGTTGGGTAATTTATTTAATTCAATGCGCCTGACAAACTTGTTATAGCCTATATCCACTATCACTGTACCGACTCCCTATGCGATTAAATAAGATTTTGCTCGTGCATATCCCCAGCCGACCGCAAAAAAGAGAAGACAAAAAACAACGAAACAAAAGCCGAAACAAAACATCCAAGCGGTATTATACAATTAGGCTACCAAGCTAGGACAATAATGGAAAAATGCCCAGAGTGTGAGAAAACTGTCAAGTTTTGACAAACTACAGTGTGAAGAGGGGAAACAGAAATGAGACCACCCGTTCCACATAATAACCCCATTATAAGCTTCATCAATGATGTAATGGAAGCCAACAGTGTGGAGATTGCCTGTAAACAGTGGGATCTGGGTCTCCTAATGAATTCTGCGTCTCTTTTAATCAAAGCGAGGGTGGGAGGAGATGGAGTGTAAGGGGAGGGTGTGTGTGTGTGTGTGTGTGTGTGTGTATGTGGAGGGGGGGGGGGGGGGGGGGTGTCCAGTTTCCTCTTCACGAGCCAGTCCTCGCCCAAAAAGCCTACTCAGCCAATGGAAATAAGCCGCTAGGGACGCACGTGGACGGTACAGCTTTAAAACTCAGCTCATGAATGTGCCACAAGTTCATTTTTTTTTAGGATTTTATCCCCCCCTCTTCCACCGACAAGAGTTAGTTCCCTGATGTGTCTGTTTAACCTGCTCTAGCTCTCTGTTTCATTCTCGCTTCCTGTTCTCTCGCCTGTCCGGCGGTTTTCGGGTTTCGTGCAGCCTACCTTGTCTGGCGCAGAATGCTTCGAGTCTCCGTTGCCGCCTCTCGCAACTCAGTCCACAACAGCAAACTACCTTTGATCTAACCGCGCTTTCCCAGACGACTGCGGTTTGTTTCCCTCAGCCACGCGCTGATCTTGTATTCCACCGCCTTTGATAGCTGACGTGTCTGTCCTTGGTGCTGAAACCACGCGCCTGCCTGTTTGCTTGATAGACGGTATTTGTGCAGCGTTGCTGTAACATTTGCTCAACTTGTGGCAACAGAAGCAAAATTTGGTGAATTATTTAGAAGCAGAACTGGAGCAGAACTTTTTTCCCCCCAAAAAATTGATATGCTTGGACTCCGAAAATCAATTATTCTAGGCAGCTGGGGGCGTTTTCAAACTGTATCGACTTTTGAATAATACAGAGGCTACCTAAGACAAAATAGTTGAATGCAAGATCGATATCCGCAGCTACGACTGTTTTCGATAACCTGGAGATTTTTGCTTCGTTCTGAAAACTTGAAGAAAAAAAAAGATCGTTAAGAAGGCTTTGAAGAAAGTGGAGGAATATACTATTTCCAATTTTATATTTGGATTTTACATCTGGATAATTGAGATTTTGTTTCACATTGACGTCCCCCGCACTTCTAGCCGAAGTTGCCCCAGAACAAATGATTATTTAAAATACAACGCTACGAACTATTTTTGAGCTGGGTGACAATGGACGCGTCCGCCAACGGGTCCAGCTTCGGAATAGACACTTTACTTTCTCACAGACCTGGAAGTCCAATCATTTCTAAAGGGGACGCTTTGATGGGAGAATGCCGCTCTCCCCTGGAGTTCAGCCCGGGGTCTGACCTGGAGAGCGTCTGCTCGTCCCCTCCTTCCCCGCGGCGGGAGAGCGTGGAAGAGGCAGTGCAGAGACAAGGTCACGCTCTCGGGCTGCAGTCCCATCTACAGCACGGGCAGGTTTCTGCCGGTTCCCAGCCGCGGACCGTCACTTCGTCTTTCCTCATTAGAGACATACTGGCGGACTGCAAACCTCTGGCCGCGTGCGCCCCGTACTCCAGTAATGGACAGCCGACTCAAGAGGCAGGGCGGCTCGCGTCCAAAATCGCAGACGAATTCATGGATAAAATCCACAGCAACTCCTCGTCAGACAGCGAATACAAAGGTACTATTTTAGTCATGCGTGACACACCTCTATCTGTCTGTATGCATTATATTTATAAATAGCTACTAAAGCGTTCGCTTGATTTTAATTACTTTGGCGACTATATTGCGTATTTGAAAATGTTAACGTTTTAAGGAGTACACGAATTATCGTACTCACAGATTAGAGGATGCTGTAAACTCAGAAACGGGACTATTGACATTTTAACGGCTGCTGGTGGGGTTTTAGTGCTTTACGGCAGGTTCTACATTTAGGACGGATATAATACCATTTCACATTTTACTATGCGAATATGATGCTGTGGCTAATAAAACAAATTCATAAGCATGTATAATTGTAATTATGCATTTAACACTATTTTCAGTACATTGAATTACAGTCACTTAGACCAGAGCAATTTACAAAAGTGTAGATCATCCCAATTTATAATAAATAAGTGTAAAATGAACCGAACAAATCAACAATTACTTTTGTAAATTTACAGTAGCCCATTTTATTTAGAATAATGACATGTAATGTACAAATATGGTATTTTGTGGAGTGGGTTTGAACACAACATTTAATTTATTAACAGCACTGACGATATTCCCCACATCCAAATGCAAACAAAAATATTGTTCATACTCCCGCATTGATATTCTCTCGTTTAATTTATTAGCTTAGTATGTACCCTATCTGGTAACGGAAAAATATTTTTTTCCCCGGGGGAAGTTTGATATATCCTAAAAGTTTTGCTATCGCCATTTGGACGGTTGGACGCTGAAATTACATATGGCCATTAAACATCCAATCAGTTTTACGCCATTTCTTTATACAATCATATGTGGATACCAGGAAAGACGAAGTATACGTAAAAACTATTGAGGTTTACCCACGCCCACGGTCTTATTTTTCCAAGGAAGTAGCTTCAGGCAGAACATAATATCCAAGATTAGTTCAGAGTTTATTTACTTGGAATCTGTGGTGATTCAGCACGTACACATCTTCTGCTATAGCTTCTAAACACAGGTAAGGCAGTGAAAAACGGTAGGATCCCACAAAAGTACACACGCCGTGAAGTCGTAAATTAATGTCATGTGCTGCAACGTTAATTAGGCCTGAGTATTGCTCTTTAATCGTATGTTTTTTGAAGGTAAACGCAATATCAAGAGCAAAAATTATCATCACCGACTCGGAACCGTCAACCTTCACGAAGTTTTCATGTTATGATCAGGCTACACCAATTCTTACTAATCTATAATTTGTTTTAAACGTCCAACATTCGAGGCATGTAATCATTTATATTTGTTTCCAGCGAAGCGGAAGACCGCGAATGCTATAGGCCTAATTAGATTACGATAAAACAAACTAAACTCGTCCCCTTCTGACTGTAATTCTTATAATCACATTAATAATTTAAAAAATCGCCCTATAGTATGAATAAATAAGCAGCAGAGAATGGTTTATGTCTGGTGCAATGATTATAGGGCATATGCAGAGGCGCTTTAAATAGATCTCCCTAATACATCTCAAAAGTCAATCCAGTTTTTAAGAGTGAAAAAAAAAAACAACAACTTTGATTTCAACGGGTTCCGCCTCCCAATATTTCCCAGATTTTGTGCAATTTGTCCCGCCGCTAATCACGTTTGTAACGCGAAGGTTTGGCGTGGCCCCGCGCCTCGTCTCGCTCTCATTCCCGGCCCTGTGAAGCCTCTCCAGTCCCGGTTGAAAGGTTTCCGTCCCTCGTGGCGCAATTAACCGGATTATCGTGCTTCTTGAGAGACGACTCAACTAGTCAACTGGCACACTTTATCGCGGCACCCTCTTTGGTGAAAGGGGTCCTTGGAACATAATAAAATTCAGAAATATTGATTTATGATATTTTAGTGTTCCATATGTATTACATCACACCAAATAAAAGCAGCTGTGTTAAAACCATGAGGGAAACAAAAGCAAATCGGTGGATTCTGCGACGCTACTTGTAGATACAACAAATATGCTTTAAGCAGGCGGTACTATTTAAAAACTACATTTAATTGCGCTGAAATAAAATGCGCCCTCGTTCAGAATGAAGGGATACATTTATCTTGAAAAACATTCTTACCAATAGCGCCGAAAATAAAACAATCAAAGCTTAATAGGCCTACTTCGGCAAGCACACACACACACTACTCTGCAAAAACTTATGTCTAAGTGTAACAACGAATCTTGAGATTCAGCTATTTAAAATGAAACAAAAACAAACATAAAACTCAGTTTTGTTCAAACTTTACATGCATTTGCATACACAAACGGCCTACGTTTATTTATTGGCCAAATTTTTACCCTAGCCTGCGTTTTTCTCTTAGTAAATGCTTGCGCCTGTTTGGGTTTCAGTGAAAGAGGAGGGGGACAGGGAGATCTCGAGCAGCAGAGACAGCTCACAGGTCCGGCTGAAGAAGCCCCGCAAGGCTCGCACCGCCTTCACAGATCACCAGCTGGCCCAGCTCGAGCGCAGCTTCGAGCGCCAGAAGTACCTGAGCGTTCAGGACCGGATGGAGCTGGCGGCCTCACTCAACCTCACCGACACCCAGGTCAAGACGTGGTACCAGAACAGGAGGTAAGCGCAAACTTGTGTTTGTTGTGCTGCGTTCGTTGTACTTGTGCCTCGTAACATCAACTCTTTAAAGACTTAACTGCCCGGTTACAATTTTTTAATTCTAGTGAGATACCCGTTAAAAGTTGACATACACGGAGAAAACGGGGCACATTACGCTAATGGCCACGCCGGAGACACGCTCCGTCGGGGTCGTCACACTTCAACTACTAATTTCAAAATAAATAACCGTGGGAATCTGGCCGCTGGTCGTATGTCTTTTTTCTCGCCATACATCAGCTGAAGATAGAGCACTTCGCTCTTTTGACACGGGTAATCCCAACAGCCGAGCAAAGACGGGGGTTAAAAAGTACCCAGGCAACAGCTGTGAGATGGACAGGGACACAAAGATCTCAACTCCATGCGTCTGCGAAAGATAAGCGCCAGAGCGGGTCGTCAGGGGAAGAGCGGGGTTTTTTGGGCCGGTTGGAGGGGGGGGGGGTCCTCGTTGCTAACTTTTATATTGGTGCGCGTTGCCAACTTTTATATTGTATGAACTAAAAATGTCAGATACGCGTATAACCTATATAACGTACTCTATTCTTGAAGGTTAAGGACTTGGCGAGGCCCATAATTATGACGCAAAAGGGACAGGAATGACGTAAAAACATAAAATGCATGAACAGACACGACCAAATAAAGACTTGCGTTCCATACAAATTGTACGAATAGTTAATTAAATCAATTAAATTACCAATAAAAACAAACCTGAAAAAAACTGACACATACACTGCCTCGCGCACACAGAGAGATACACACACACCCGCACGCGCACACACGCCATTGTAAACCACGTGTTTATCTGATCAGGTGCTGGCATTCAAGCAGCAAGACGACATGAAATAAATATAAAAACACTACACATTTCAACATGAATAATAAAATACTGCATGCTATATTAATAATTCAATCACCTTCTTGTAATTACACAATTATTACAATTATTAATAATTTACCTGTACGAATTTCTTTCAACTGCCTGGAACAATCTGACAAGAACAGATAACATATTGTATGAATAAAGAACAAAGTATTGTATCGTTATACTTTTATTGAATAAACCATAGGAAAAAACTCAACAGAAGCGATACCCTGACAAACCCTCCGTGTAATAATCAAAGGATTACTTTTTATTAAGATCGGTCCAGACCTTACTGTAGTAAATGTGTGCTTTCACGAGACTGACTTCATTAACTTGTTTGATTGGATGGTTTAAATATATATATATATATATATATATATATATATAGACTACTTTTAGACCACAAAATCTGAATTATGACAGCCATTTTGATCAGATTGATTGCACTTGATAATCGATTATTTATTTGCTTTATTTTCCGAATTTCTAAAACTTAATTTCACAGAAAACACGTCTGTCTGAGTCTAGAATTATAGTTTAGGCCCACACTAGCTATCGTCGTTTAATATCAACCATTTGCTGTCACGTGAGGCCATTTTTTGTTCGTTTCTGGTACCGTGTGTTGATACATTCCTTTTCCTCTTGACTGAAGGACGAAGTGGAAGCGACAGACGGCGGTTGGACTCGAACTGTTAGCTGAGGCCGGGAATTACTCCGCCCTCCAAAGAATGTTCCCATCGCCGTACTTTTATCCCCAAAGCCTGGTTTCAAATCTGGACCCAGGAGCGGCCTTATATCTGTACCGAGGACCCTCGGCGCCCCCGCCCGCGCTGCAGCGCCCTTTAGTCCCACGGATTCTTCTACATGGCCTGCAGGGGGGGACCGAACCACCGCCGCCGCCTCTCTCGTCCCTCTCTGGAGTGCTTCCGCGGGCTACGCAGCCCCGGTGAGCGGGACCATCTGAGCTAGGCACGGGCTGCTCGGAACTCGTTGGTGACAAGTACATGAATATGTCAGCAAAAACCACAACGAACTCAACTGGAGCACGAACTCTTGAGTCGATATTAACATACTGATAGACTACACAGCCACATTTAGGCCTATGTATTTATTTATTTATGTATTTATTTATTTATATTATATTTGTTTTTTCACCTAACAGGGGCCTGAATTAATAGCCAAGAGAGAGGTTTAAAGGTGATTTCGTAGGGCAGTGGATTTCCAGAATTGTCTAAAATGCTGGCAGCGCCGTGTCTTTGTCAGAATCATTGGGGGTTGACCATAGAAGTCTAAATCCCAAAAAAGATCAGAATTATGTTGTTACCATTATTGCTATTAACAACAGGTTGCAATAATAAGGCCTAATGATAATAATAGCCTAATAATAATAATAATAATAATAATAATAATAATCAGATTGCATTTGTGATGAGTCGCTAAGCTTACTGCACATACATTAATCATACACTTTTATTTTCAAATAGGCCTAAATTATTCTACAACAGCATTTTCATATTTAGCTACTTGAAAATCTTACAGCGTATGGAATTGTAAATAAGAGTAGATTTTAAAATTATATTTAAATAACTTTATTTTTAAATGTCTTTTTTTAATTTGATCATTCCAGTCCAAAAACAATATTGAATAAGCAGTTAATTGCGGGAATACGCGAATCACCGGCGTATTTCACTATTGAAACTGACCGCCGAATTCCGCTTTCTTAGCAAGGACATAATCCAACTCACAAAACACGCTGTTATTTATGCTGAACAGTCCGGCGGAAGCGGAAAAACAATCTTAGCTCAATCAAGCAATTATTTACAACTGTATATACATCTGGATGTATTATTATTATTATTATTATTATTATACAGCGAACAACTATGAGCCCCCAAGAGATAAGAGAGTGAGCATTACATTGTGCAATTAACCTCTGAGGTGTGAATACAAAACTGTCTTCAACAGTACCAGCAAGATCTGAACGAAGGGGCGAACGTCCTCTTTAATAATTAATCAATCGGTGATTATATCTTCGGCCATAACTGAACAAAGGATTCGTCTGCCGCCTCTCTGAGTCTCCCGCCTGTTGAAATTATCAGGTGCGTCTGCGCAGACGCGTCGCAGGTTATTCCTT
This sequence comes from Anguilla anguilla, assembly GCF_013347855.1. NCBI lineage: Eukaryota > Metazoa > Chordata > Actinopteri > Anguilliformes > Anguillidae > Anguilla > Anguilla anguilla. Next base: position 22,732,899 of record NC_049214.1, on the reverse strand, counting down.
TTTTTGTGTCATTATTAAAAACAGTGGAACGACATTGTAACTCTCATTGGTGGAATTGTATATTGACGATATTAATTTGTGAAAACGGCTCATATTGTGAAGTGATTCTCGTCTTTCTGGATAACTGTTAGCTCCCATAGCCCCTGTGTTGGAATCTGACGTTCCCCCCTGCTGCTCACCAGAAGGTGTAATGGCTGGGGATTTTTAAGTAAAGAGAATTACTTTTTTAAATGTACAAATAAAATTCTTACGTTAAAACAGTTTCCAAATGATTGAGTAATTTATACATATATAATATAGAATAAAATATATAATCTAAGAAAATAGGTTTAATTTTTTTTTAAATCTCTGATTAAACTTAACCTAACACCTGTCTAACGTTTACACTCATTTATACGTTGAAGCAATCGCTTATTTTTCGCTCCTTTCCATTATTCTTGTGCCTCAGTGACTCTCGGACTGTCGAACATTCTGTAGGCCCATTTGTTCGATTCGATGACTCCCAGACACTAACACTGAGGAGACATATCAGAACGTCTTTATAGTCGAACTGCTGCAGCTTCAGCTTCCATTTCCAGAAAATGTTTCAACGCAGATTCAGAACCGATAATGGAGACAGCGCATTACGGAAAAAAAGGTGAACAGAATCAACACATACCTGCCAGATGGAAGAAAAAATCAGCTTGGACGTTGGTTTGATTTTACTCGCCAGGTTTTGATGTAGAAGCGAACTTTGGGCTCCGCCCGAAAAGCACATGCCACAAGTTAATTAACACCGCCGGGAATTGGGATTGAAAAGTCGAGCCAGTATCACGCCAAGTGCTTAATACACGTCCACCTTTCCATGAAAGAAATGGAATTCTTGGAGGTCGTTTAGAGATTGTAAGCCACCCGTTTTTATTGACTGTATTATGGTTAAACAGTGTACGTCGGCTGTACCTGAGGCTAACTGGGTGACTTAAAATAATGTTGATCAGTGCGGGTTACGCATAAACTACTCTGGAGGAGTTTGACCGCCTGTAACTGCCCAGTTTCCATCAACGTGTGCTCCTGGAAAAAAAAAACTTCCGAAACGAAAAACAGGCCTATGAAATTTTTGAAGAAAAGTTTTTTTTTAAATAGGCTAAATAAAAATGTATTAGCAGACAAAAAATTAAACGGAACACTTTCAAAATTCGATTTTAAAAAGGTGAACAAACAAAAACACTTCGTAAAAGTGCAAAATCATTTAACGCAACTTGAATGAACGGAGAATATGATTTGGCATTCCAATCCAACTTCAACCTGTCAGGAGCTGTCTATCTGTTAGAGCAGCCAGTGAAACTGGATCCCGTTTCTACTCCAGAATGTCTGTAATAAAACCTTTTCATCTGCGCAGGTTTTGCATATTAAGAATAATCCTGAGAATAATTATGGTGTTCATTGAAATTTGTTGGGATATTTCTTAAATGATAGAGAAAATATTTCACGATGGACAAAAACTTCAATGCCGTCTCAAAGCGGCGGGTCACGTGCAATGTGAAATTCGCACGAGAATCAAAATCAGAACAAGTCTAAAATACTGTAATATATTTTGTTCCACGTACACGGAGCGTGTTTCGGCGAGTGTTGCGGGAATCGTGCGATGTATTCAACTCGTCAAACATTTAAAAACTGAAAAATATTCCGTAAAAAGACACGTGGGCAAAGCCCCCTTCTCCTAAAGTTCGCGCCAAAACATCAATAGCCCATACCCATAACTGCCATGAATTTATGATGCATTGTTTTAGCCCGCATCAATATTTAATTGGATAAAACTATTCAAATATGATGTCAGTTCTAAAAGTGCAAATATATTTAAGTTCGGGGAAGTTCTGTAATTGCTTGTATTTAATAATTAAGCAGCGCCGTTGACTGTCTAACATAATCCAGACGGAGCACGAAGTTCTGGCAGCTTGCCCCAATTTTTCCGGCTAAAAAAAGCATCGTAATTTAAGTTTAAGTGTTTTAATTAAGACAATTCCTTATGTTTTGTAAACACATAACAGGCTTCGTTGGACAATTGCGGTAATATAAAATTAGGATACAATACATTCCACTCATTATTAAACAATAATAACTCAATTCAGGCTATAGCCGATTCCAACACTGTGTTTATTCAGCTGAAGATTCCTAGCGCATAATTTCACAAATATCATTACAGGGACATAATTATAAATTAACTTAACAAAAAAAGTATTTAAGAGAAATGTGTTAGAATGATTTCTAACATGTCTGTCAAACATTTTCCTCAACGGCCGCAGTATTTAGTTAGCTGGTTGGATTTAATTTGTGTAACTATCAAAGAAAGAAAAAAAACGTTAATAAGAGTGCAGTTCTGTCACGAGACACTTCGTTTCGTTAACCTTTTAAATTTCCTGCAGGTTTATCAAAAGCCATCAGAAAAAATTGCAATTCAAACCGGGAATTTTAATGCGGCTCTGGAAAGTTAAACTCTTCAACGTGGGGGGTTTATTTAGTGGGCTATATTTTCACTTTTTAAGATGCAATTTATTTTGAGTAGGCCTACATAAATTGCATCAACATTCATTAAATACGACATTTACACGATGTCGTATTTACGACGATTCTTTCATTATAGCTCAAAAATAAATTGTGCGCGGAAAAGAAATGAGATATATGTAACATAAAAATGAGTTTGGGAAGCTGATAATAGCCTATTTACAAAGGTCTACATCGTTACTGTTACGGTGCTGAACATTTGCTTCATAAAATTAGCGATGAGTGCTCCCGTTATTACCTTTATTATCGTAATCTTTTAAAAAATCCTCTTGCCATGGGAACAATAGCATGGTGAAGGAACTGCGGTTTTAACGGATCACATGCCAATTCAGAAACCGAACAATGCGCGAGCCGCGAGATTCAGTACGAGAGCGGCATTAGCAGTGGTATCTTATTCGTCTTTCATAAACAATAAGTCGATCAAATATTAATGGCTTCCTAAGTGTGTAATTGTTTAAGTGCCCTAAATGATCCCATTTGGAAATGGATTGTTCCCACCTCTTTTTCTTAAGAGTGTTGGTTCTCCGGTCTTTGCCAAACGGTTCCACCAGCTGGTGACCGGGCGAGGCAGACTGTGGGCCGGGGATCAGGCGAGAGGACAGCTGGTCAGCGGCTCCACGGGGCCCCCTCCTCGCGCTACCTCCCCATAGTTTGACTTTAAAATAGCCTAATGTTAGCCTGCGCGACATGGCGTTTGGGGAGTTCAGACTGACAAGGTTGAAGAAAGGGTTTCTAACGATTAGACAAAAGACTTTAATGGCTTTTAATTGAAAGTCGATAATGGGCAAGGCCCCGCAGTCACTGCTGGAATACTCGCATTGCATATGTCACGACTTGCCTCGCGACCTTCTGGTGGTATAGCAGACCTAGGAGAACAGGCATGGCAAACGCACTTTCCAAAGTGGATATTTTATAGCGCATAAAATATTACTGAACAATATATCATGATGAATATCATAATCTCTTTACTTCCGAACACTAAAAACGACAAGAGCCTAGCATTAATAGGCAGATGTCATAACGAAACCAGATAGCTAAAATTCTTAACAGAATCCACAGCATTTAGGCTTGTTATTTCCCGCACCTATAGGCGCGACAAACGGCCACAGAATTTATGGAGTGGTATATCTTTAAGATCTGTGTCGGATTCAAATGAGGGCGATGACCTCTCAATATTAATGAAAAGGGTTATTCTTGCGAAGTGCGCAGCTGATTACGGGAAAAGCTCCGCAGCGCCGAGGCAAGGCGCGGAGAGTTTTGCATGAGAAAGGATACTGCTAAATCCCTCGGCTCTTAGCGCGGATTGTCCCCGGCTCAGGGTTAATGAAGTGCGGATAGAGTCTCGCTGAGCTCCCGACAAACAAAAACACAACACGGAGAAACTCACACCCAGAGGATCAGTGACTCTGATTAATCTCATTGACTCAGAATAAAATCAAACAAAACCGCCTTCAAATCACATTAGGAGTCAATCAAAGTGCAATTTGCGGTGGGGAATTACGAGCGTCTGTGAAAATTTTAGTGCGGGCGGGTGTCCTTTCGCCGTCTTGTCTACCCCGAAAAGGGCAAAGTACGCTTTAAAAAGTACTCCACATTGCACTGATTTGCAGCATTTCTGAACCAAAGCAAAAAAAGAAAAAAAAAGCTTATTCTCAGTCTCGTACTATAAATAATACGCCATAAGTAAGGTTTCCCCAGACAACGTACTTTTTATGACGCACATTAGGTCGTATCTCAACAGCACTGTCAAATTATAACCAAATCTGACTGACAGGTTTCATAAATAGCATTCACCATAATGTTCGAACGCTAGCGAAATAACATATCAAAATATCCAAAAAAAGAAAAAAAAGAAAGAAAAGGCAAAATCAGTCGCGCGAATGCAGAAATGCGGTCTAAGATTTTAAACCTTGTCCTTACCACTTCACAGCATTATTTCACTGTTTTTCTTGATTTTATTTTTTATTTATTTATTTTTTGTCCATCGTCATTTCAGATATCGGAACAGACATACGTCCATAGTGTATTAGCCTACTTCAACTGACCAAAACAGTTTTGATTAACATAATAAGGAAAACAGAATTAGCTTACAGTCACTAAGCGCGAGGTAGATTTCTGAATTATGTTGTTTATGGGATGTATACGTATGCCTCCCCTGAACAGTAGGCCTACGTAAGGTTTCGGAGACCGAGTGATGAGGGATTCGAATACCAGGCCCGGTAACAGTAGCCATGCATAACCCGGGACCATTTCATGACAACTATAAACGCACACTGCCCCACGGCAAATGCGATATTATTTAGCACACGTGAGAATATTCAGGAAGGCAGCAACCAATTCACTCTGTGTGCCAAATCAAACATTTAAGACAAAGTAGGTTTTCCCTACACCTTCGGTAAACTAAAGTCATCCGATTTCAAGGCGGTCTACATTTTAAAGTAAAAAAAATCAAAACGTATAAATTGATATAATTTGTTAGGGGCATCGATTTTTGATTGGCTTCAACACTAAAACACGTATTTTTCCACTGGAGCGTGTCCTGGTTTGACCATTCTTCCAACTACAGTGCATTAATCAAATCAGATAGGAAACGCAATTTTTAACGCCAGTTTTAAATGAAAAATACATTAGGCAGAATGTGCTAGAAAAGAAAAGCTATATAAGACAAATTAATACAGCGTAATTCCTGTCTCATAGCGGAATGGTGAAATTCATTTTACCCTAATAATAACACCCTATGTAATTCAACTGTTTTAAAAATATATATTTTCTCATTGAGCAGATATGATTTCTGGCAACACTTAATTTTATTATCTTGCAGCTGTAGTACTTGACTGCTAATTAGCACAACCCAGCACCTGTTAGCGCGCGAGGACAGAACATAACCCTCCCAGCACAGCTGAAATGTAAAGTTCCGTTTTTAGCGCCTGCGATTTAAAAGCTGAGCAGTTTGACATTGGGTTGTTAATTAATGCGCAACTCCTGGTGGCAGGAGAGTGAACTTGATCAATGTCGGGGATCCAGTAACCCCTGACCTCCCTGACCCTCCGACCCCCTCCCTTCTGGGACCCTCCAAGTATGGGGCAGTGTGTGTCTAACTGGTCACCCCCCCCCCCCCCAAAAAAAAAAAAAAAAACATCCAAAGATGATAAGAACTATGTCTGGATAAATATACATATATAGTAACGTCATGGTGGGCATGAACAGAGGTGCAGGAGAAATGGGTAAAGGAGGTCACATCTAGACTTTGTGGGGTGCTTTCTGTGGGGGAAGAGGAGCGGGGGACATGCTGAGACAGGGCAAATGGGCCCCCCCCCCACCAAGTTTCTGATCTCATTTCAGGATGGTGGCAGTGTGGGGTGGGGAGGGGTGGGGTGGGCTGTAGAAAGCCGGCCATTCAGACTATACAGCCCCATTTGGGGGGGGGGGGGGGGGGGGGGGGGTTGGAAAACAGATATATTTCACATGATGAGATGAGGAACAATTTGAGATGGAAAAAACACCACACACACACACACCACACACACTACACGCACACGAACACACACCCATACGTACAGACACACCCTCCCCCACACGCACACACACACACATACACTACACGCACACGAACACACACCGATACATACACACACATACACGTACACGTACACACACACATATACACACCCACACACACACACCCTCCCACACACACAGCCACACACCCTCCCCCCCGCACACACACACACACACATGCATACACACACACACACACACACACACACACACACACAGGACTATAAGCAGTAGAGATGGTAAGGACTGGGAATCAGAACTCTTGTACTTGCCTGAAGGTATCAGGCAGAGGGAATGAAAGCCTCTTTTCCCTGAGCGAAGGGGACAGCAGCTCCAGCGATCATCTCGCCCCAGTAAGAGGCGCACGAGCCCCAAACGTGCGGGGGGGGGGGGGGGGTTATACGCAGGGGGAACGAGCCCACCATCAGGGCAAATAATAAAAAAAACCGGGGGGATGGGAAAACATCTGGGCGAGAGATGGAGAAACAGAGAGGAGAGGAGAGGACCTGTAGCAAGACATGCAGATGAAAGGTGTGCGTTTGTGTACGAAACTGACCCCCCCTCCCAACCCCCCCCACAATCCCACCACCCCCCAGCCGACAGTAACCGCATTGTCTATCACAGCAGGGGAGAATGTAAACCAGGCGTGTTTCAGATGCGAGGGAGATTATCTAATCAATAACTCAGATTTACCCTGCAGCCACCCACCCTCCCCTCCCACACACACCCCCCCACTCCCCTGTGGGGAAGGGGGGGTGGCAGTGCTGGGGAGGCCGCACAGAGTGCTGACAGCATCGTACACTCAGCCCAAGCTGACAGACACCTCCGGCCAGGACACTGAGAGGCTGTGGCACTCCTCACTGCACTACAGCGACCCCTGTCTGTCAGGCGAGGGTACTGCAGCCTGGCGTGACTGAGATGGTCACACTCAGTGCTGCCCTTGTTCACAGTTTGGATTAGACTTGGGTCTGGATTCAATCAGTATACAAACTTAACTGATTACAAATGCAAGCGTTTTTTAAAGCTTGAGCATAAACTTGAACTTACAACTTGGAAATTAACATTCTACAAAATTAACAGGATGAACTGAGAGGAGAGAACAGTAATACTTCCATTTGTAAGTCATAGCAAGAGACAAATGTTGATTGGATGCAGACCTTTGTAAACACACCTCACAAAAGTCTCACAAAATATTTCTTTCAACTCTAATGTCGAACAAAAATACCAGAGAAACCTTCCAATAAGCTGTTTTCACAGCACTGTTCAATTACACGTTTTTCAACAAGAGCAAGCTGAAATTTCTCATCAGTAGTGACGAAGCTTCAGCACATAACGTCTTAATTTCCAAGCATATGAAAACCGGTATCTTCTGTTTCGCTTGATCATGATTTGCTGCAGTGATTAATGCCATGCTTTCTGAGTCACACTGATTAAGGTTATGTACGCGGAACAGCATTTTCCTTTTTATTAATTCTAGCGCGAACACTTTGCTGTATCCCCAGATAACCTCGTCAGCAAGCGAAGAAGAGAAAAAGCAGGCATCAGCTGAGCGAATACTACGAGAAGGAAAGCAAGTTCTTCAGTTTAATTAACGTCTTTATCTACAGGACATTATTTACCAGCAGCATAGACAGAAATGTCTCCGTTGTTTCTGCATATAGCAAGGCAGGCCAGAAACAAGGACCTGGGGCATTTAGTATGGCTTAGCATGGGGTGGGGGGGAGGGGGTGACTGTGATCACAGACATGGGGGGGGGGGGGGGGGGGGGGAGTACAATTGCGCATGGGTGGGAAGGGGGGGTAGGGGCTGTGATCGCAGACAGGGGGATGGGGGAGAGATTGTGATGGTGGACGTGGGGGGTGGGGGGGTGGGGTTGGGATTGTTCACAGGGGAGGGGTGGCCACTCCCCTCTATTTTAAACAGTGAATTAATAGTCAAAAATATCGTCAAAATGATTCACAATTGGGTGTGGAGGTTTGGCCAAAATAACTGGGCGGGGCCAGGATGGTGTATAAGTGACCGTGGCCCCCCCCCCAGCCCCCCCCCCCCCCCCCGGCCCACCCGTGCCTGTGCCAGAGTCATTTAGGGGTTTTTAATGGCTGTGAAAAAAAAACCTAACGGAGATGCAAATAAGATCAAGCTCTATCAACCATGAGATGATGTTTACGATCTGCTTTACAAGCAGAGCACTGAGAAGTGACCCGGGTTCACAGAGCTGTAATAACTGAGGCTTCAGGCTCCTGTCCACTCAGAAGTCGCCTCAAAGAAGCATGAATCTGCAATGTAGCGCTCATTAGCAGAGTGGACATCGCTGCACAGTGCTGATATTTGGAATGCTCTGCAACGGGGAGAGGACCACTGTTCCCAATGTCACATGAACTGTATTCATAAAAAGATTTTTTAAAAAGGGGGAGGGTTGTGGGGGTTGGACATTACTCAGGCACATTCTTGGACATCTATATGCCCTCCGGGTCAATGCGAGGACCCCGCAGGGAGCCCAATCACCACAAAACAAAAAGGGAAGAGGCCGTGTAAATAAAAGATGAGGCATGGTGTGCATGTATTTTTAACGCCATTCTGTGTGAAGCCTTGGGAGAGACTACAGGGTCTCTGAAATACGTGGGTGTGGTGGAGCGGGGGGAGTGTGTGTGTGTGCATGTGTGTGTGCATGTGTGTGTGTGTGCGTGTGTGTGTGTGTGCATGTGTGTGGGTGTGGGTGTGCGTGTGTGTGGGTGTGCATGTGTGTGTTTGTATGGGTGTGTGTGCGTGTGTGTGTGTGTGTGTGTGTGTGTGTGTGTCTGCGCGAATGTGTGTGTGTATGTGTGTGTGTGTGCGCTTGTGTGTGTGTTTGTATGTGTTTTTATGTGTGTGTGTGTGTGTGTGGGTGTGTGTGCGGGTGTGTATGCGTATATGTGTGTGTTTTATGCATGTTGTTCAGAAGGGGTGTGTTTGTATGTTGATGATTATGAATGGGGTTTGCACTTGTAAAATCACTTCATTAAAAAGTGTCTAGAAGTGTGAGACAGACATCAATAATAAAGTCTGGCTGTAACAGGGAAAGCAAGTGTAATGTTGGATGGGGTGTGTGTGTGTGAGTGTGTGTGTGTGTGTGTGTGTAAGCACGTGTCTGTGTGTGCATGTGTGTGAGTGTGTGTGTGTGTGTGTGTGCGTGAGGGGTGTGTGCGTGTGCGTGTGCATGCGTGTGGGGTGTGTGTGTGTATTTTGCAGGAGAGAAAGGGTCAGCAATTCCATGGTTTGCAGACAGAGTAATTTTTTTCCAGTGCTCCAACAGAGATATAACAATAACTCAAATATGAATGGTCAGACTTTTGGTATTTGCAGTACACTTTTTAAAAACAGACTACTGAAAGAAATTCAATAATAGATATTTAATGTAAGTCATTAATGATTGAGCAGAGCAAAGTCACCCCAAAAAAAAAAAATCCTTGACATTAATGGAAGCATATTATGGGTATAAACTATAGGCACATTCTGGGTACACTATGGCTGCGTCATGGATACCTGACTGATGCATTCTGGGTAAACAACTTACATTCTGGACATGCTCTGAGTGCATCATGGATACACAAATATGAATTCTGGGTAAACTTACATTCTTGGTATGCTCTGCGCGCATGATAAATATACGACTGATGCATTCTGGGTAAATGAGTCAGGGACAGACGAGATGGTAACATTCATACAGCAAGGAACAGCAGAGGTAAGGCTTTTCCCTCAACGCCATCTTGCTGACTTTTCTTACAACGAGAAGCAGGAAAAAAAGAGAGTAAAGACAAGCCTGTAGCTCTGAGGAGTAGTCAAGCGCCTTAATTCAGGACGAAATGATCGGGGCGGGTCGTCTCTTCCTAGTTCCGCTAGTTCTGACGCCCGCCGCCTCATCAGAGAATTGACGCATAAATATTTACGAGTTCCGTGAGGGGGAATTCTGAGACGCAGACACTCGGGCGCAGAGATCAGAAGGTTGATTTATATAACTGAGGCAATGCATAGAGAAACAGGGCCCGTCTCCCTCCTTCCCTCCCTCCCTCTCTCCCTCTCTCCCTGTGCCTGTACAGAAGGGGAACAAGTTCTCTCTGTCTGCTGTCTGTTTTTTTGAAGTTTGTGCGGAATGGCAGCCAGAACAAACGCAGACCGGTCGGAGCAGGTGGGTGGAGGAGAAGCGCCTCAAACAGTCATCAGGCGAGGTGGCTCTGTCATCCGGAGCAGTTTAACCGCTCCCGACGCACTCGCCGTTTCCCGCTAACAGGGCGACGGCGGCGGCGGCGGGAGAACAGCGCGGGCCTCTGTTCTCCCGCTCGACGCGAGTCCTCAGACACTCCGCGCTGATATCCGCATAAATAAATTACCGTTTAAAAAGGCCCGCGACGATCCCGTCTTTTCAGCCTGTACCACAGAGACTGACGAGCGAGCACGCAGCAATGGGACACGTCCGCAAACAAGACCGGCCATCCCAAATATGGAGTAACAGGGAGAGGGCAAGAAAAACTAGTTGAGAAGAACCTCATTAGCATTTGAATGCTTGTTAGCCCACAGGAAATGGATCGGATGGTCTCTGTACTGAGGCCCGGGCTGGGGAAGCACAGAATCCCCAGCCTTTGGGTGGTATGAATAATACACGCGGATCACTGAATAAAAGAGCGAAGGTCTGAGGAAGAGAGACAGAGAAAAACAGGAAAACAGAAAAAAAAAAACATCTGAGAAAACCTTCGTAGTTGCCAAGATGCAGGAGGATGAGGAGGAGGAAGGTGGGGGTGGTGGGACTGTGATTCCTCCTCCAGTGATGACACACGTTGCAGTTTCAACACCGTTCACACGGGGCAGTGCTGACACGAATCCGCAACTTTGGTACTTTTGGGTTGCGAGGTTACGCAACATCATCAAGACACCAGTACACCTTTACTGCAGGAGCATGGTAAATCCAACAATGAAACCAAAGGCTGCACAAGTCACCCTTTACCACTATTGTTGGCATATTCCCGCTTCTGCAACACAGTCTGTGTAAAGCTATCCAACCCCTCTCCATTCCTCCAAATAATGACTGGTCGCTCAGAAGGATTTGGGGAGAGAGAGAGAGATAGAGAGAGAGAGAGAGAAAGAGATGTCCGTGGAGTGGAGGATAGACAGCGGTGCCCGGTGAATACCGCCGCTGACCCGCCATAACGCGGGAGTCACAAGCCGCTCGATGGCGGAGCCGCGGAGAACGGGCCGGCAGAGAGAGGGAGAGGGCCGTCAGCCCACAGAAACAACAGAAGAGCAAAAAGAAAGAGCAAACCCCTCTTAGGAGGTGAAGAGGAGGCAGGGATGGGTTAGACAACGGGGAGGTGACCGGCGAACGCACCGTGCGGTGCTCCTTCGCAACGTCCGCCACGGAGCAAAGCCAACGGACAACACAGGAGAAAGGGAGAAAGAGCGGCTGCGAAACAGAGGGCATGCTGGGAACCCTCTCAGGGCAGGAGCAGAGACGAGGGGTGTTTCAGTTGTCTGAGCAGCTGCCAGCCGCGTCGTAATCTCGACATGGCGAGTCATGCGCAAGCGATCGCCTCCGGGCCACCGCATCGGGCCGGGCCAGGACCGGAGAGAGGCGACGGAAATGCCGCGGAACGCCACCGTGCCGCGCCGGCCTTCTAGAGCGCCCTCCCACAGTCTATGGTGCACTCGCATGCGTTCTGGCCAAACAGGGTTCCGGGTTCCGCACAATAGCCGTGAAAGTTCCGGAACTTTCCTTATCGCAACGGAAACGTAAAGAAGCGATCTCTTGTTGCTCGGATGGGCGATGCGTGACTGGGGCGGGCTTCTGGGAGATGCACCCGAGGCCACAGGCCTGGTGGTGAAGGCCGTGGGCTCATGGGCGGTGTCTCAAAGGCCCGGAGGCGGCGGTAGGCTGAGCAGGCTACTTCGACAGAACAACGCTGAGCAGAAATACAGTAAAACCCCCTGCTACTTCTGCCGTTTCAGTCTCGTTTTATTTTATCCAATAACTATTTTTCGGAGTACTTTTCAGATATTGAAAAAATAAGTTCACATCGTGGGGGAAGGATACATTTGAAAAACTAAACTACATATTACAAGCACTTGAGAGCTATTCCATGGCAAACTGGCCCGTGCAACCTCGATTTCTAAACAAAAACACCGTAGCATCCCATCCTCACTTAAATGAGTGCTTGATGAGTCTTCCACAACTTTTCAATATGTCTGACAACGTCAATTTTCTGCACGTCCCTTCAAAGTAGAAGTTGGAATTTTTTCTTCAAACTGGCATTTTGTAGTCATTTTTTGATAGCACAGATACCATTTTTAGTCCTACCCCAACTGCCTTTTAATGATAACTTCCCCTCTTTATACGTAAAGATGAGCCTACTGGTATCTGGCTCCGGGCGGAGTTTAATAATCACAGCCTGGGATGATCGTTCAGAACAGGATCTTCCCATTTCACCTCGCCGACGGCGGTATCTGCCTCCGTTAACCCGCCATCTCAAGTCTTCGCTGTTGATTTCTTGCCAAAAGTTTACTGGCGAGGCGCATTCTGCTTTAAGGAGAAAAAAAAAGATAAAAAAGGACTTATTGTTTTTATATGAGATATATTCCCCCGGTGTTCCGGTCAATAATGACTTGATATATCGGTGCCGGGCTTGCTATTTGCTCTGTTTTCTCCGTGTTTTCTCTGCCGGTGATTGAGCGGCGCTATTTTCACGCGCACAGAAAGGTGGTTAAAACCGGGAGGTTAAAGTCTGTTTGATCAAAGTTTATGTGAAATTTCCCGGGAGCGCCGGGGGAGCTGCTGTTGATGAACTGTAATAAAAAAAGAGTCATTTTGACGACGCGGCCCCCCCGGTGCGGTGACGGGGGATTTGGGTATGCGTCTGTTTGCTGGGAAGAGCAGCCATGCTCGCCGAAGATAAGTGAGCCGGTGGGGTGGGGGGTGGGGGGCGGGGGGGTTAGGGAGGAGGATTGCGTCATTGCGGTAGCCTGCTGTATATTGCAACTCGCGCACGGCTTTTCATCGAAACATTTAGCCTTCTATTTTTGACCATTCCCAACTCCCTTTACAACAATTTGGGAGAAAAAATCATTTCATTTTGTCATTTATAAAATTTGTGATGCACCAATTTGAAGCGGGAATACAGGTGAATTATAAATAATGGGATAGATATAATTCAAATGCATGTAAAACGGATTGTATGTTCGTAAATACAGCATATACACATGTACATGTTGTAACATGTTGACCATATAATGAATGATTAAGAACGCAAGGTTATATTTCATGAAGTGGAAAAATAACTGCACTTCCTGTGATCTATGGTAAATGGTAAATGGACTGCATTTATTATGCATAGTGCTTTTATCCAAAGCGCTTTACAATTGATGCCTCTCATTCGCCAGAGCAGTTAGGGGTTAGGTGTCTTGCTCAAGGACACTTCGACATGCCCAGGGCGGGGTTTGAACCGGCAACCCTGCGCCTACCAGACAATCGGTCTTACCTCCTGAGCTATGTCGCCCCATCTAGAGCTAGATAACTAGAATATAAAAATGAATAATATGCAAAAACCTGAAGAGAAAACATAAAAATCATTAAATACACATATTTTCTGCAACATAAATGTTTATAAGCCAATGAGATTCCATGAATGTGGCTCATTGCTATAAGATGCTAATATAATGCTTTAAAATTTGGTCTACTCCTGAATGTATAAATATACATGTCATATAATATACATTTCCAAATGTATGTGGACACCTGCACATCACACTCATATGTACCTGTTGAACATCTCACTCCTAAACCCTTGGTAGTAATATGGAGTTGGACCCCCCTTTGCTTCTGTAACAGCCAGCACTCTTCTGAGAAGGCTTTCCAGTATATTTTGGAACATGGCTCCGGGGATTTGCTTCCATTCAGCCACAAGAGCATTAGTGAGGTTGGGCACTGATGTAGGGCATAAGACCTGGCTTGCAGTTGGCATTTCATGGGGTAGAGGTCAGGACTCTGAGCAGGCCAGTCAAGTACTTCCCCACCAAACTCAGCAAACCATTTCTTTGTGGTCCCTGCTTTGTGCATGGGGGCATTGTCATGCGGAAACAGGATAGGGCCTTCCCCAAACTGTTGCCACAAATGTTGGAAGTGCACAATTCTCCAGAATGTCATTGTATGCTGTAGCATTAAGGTCACCCTTCACTGGGACTAAGGGGCCTAGCCCAAGCCATGAAAAGCAGCCACAGACCATTATTCGTCCTCCACCAAACTTTACAGTTGGCAATATTCGGGCCAGACACTATGCATTCCACAAAACCGAGATTCGTCCGTCAGACTGCCAGATAGTGAAGCGTGATTCTTCACTCCAGAGAACCCGTTTCCACTGCTCTAGAGTCCAATGCCAGTGTGCTTTACACCACTCCAGCCGACACTAGACATTGCACATGGTGATCTCAGGCTTGTGTACAGCTTCTCAGCCATGAAACCCATTTCACAAAGCACTTGACAAATAGTTCTTGTGCTGATATTGTTTCTAGGGGTAGTTTGGAAGTCAGTAGTGAGCGTTGCAACCGAGGACAGGTGATTTTTACGCGCTACATGCTTCAGCACCGTTCTGTGAGCTTGTGTGCCCCACCGCTTTGTGACTGAGCTGTTGTTGCTCCTGTATGTTTCCACCTCTCGATAACAGCACTTACAGTTGACTGGGGCATCTCTAGCAGGGCATAAATTTGATGAACTGACTTGGAAAGGTGGCATCCTATGACAGTGCCATGTTGAAAGTCACTGAGCTCTTCAGTACAACCCATTCCACTGTCAGTGTTTGTCAGTGGAGATTTCGTGGCTGTATGCTTGATTTCATGCACCCATTAGCAATGGGTGTGGCTGAAATAGCCGCAACCAGTAATTACAATGGGGGTCCACATACTTTTGGAAATTTCCAAAAATTATTTCTTGATTTGACTTGGTAATCCACAATTTTAGATTTGTAATTAAAGAATTCACATGTGGTTACAGGACAGATTGTCAACTTTTATTAAAGGGTATTTCCATGCATTTTGGCCTTAACCATGAGGAAGTCACAGCACTTTTTATACATAGCGCCTCACTTCAGGGCACCATTATGTTTGGGACAAATGGCGTCACAGGCGTTTGTGCTTAATCGGGTGTGTTCAATTGCTTCCTTAGGTCAGGTATGAGAGAGCTTCTGACATTGAGTGTTGATTCTAGCCTTTCGATTGCCTTTGGAGTCTGTTACTGCCGTTTTGTCAACATGAGGACCTAGAGCTGTGCCAATAAAAGTCAAGGAAGCGATTATTAGGCTGTGAAATAAGAAGAAACAGTCAGAGACAATGGGCCAAACCTTTGGCATACCAAAATCAACTGTTTGGAACATCGCCGATAAGAAAGAGGGCACTGGCGAGCCCAGTAATCACAAACAGCCGGGAAGGCCCAGAAAGACGTTGTAAACGGTGCAGCTTTGATCACTCGGTCCGGTGCTGTTCAATTTGTCACCAACCTCATTCCTTTTTGGTTATTTTTCTACCTCCAACTGGAACGGCAAATCCCCCCCCCACGTGGCATCGCTCATCACAAGCTACACGGTCCGTTTCGCAGACGGGCACGCGCCCTCCTCCAAAACGAGGGGCGTCGGCCTGTCGGCCGCCGTTTCCCATCCCACCGCGGGTGGCGAGGCGAGGTCGCACAGGCAGAGGAAGAGGCGGAGGAAGACTCTTCACGCTCAGCTCAACAAACAAACTCACAGCAGCCTGATCGAGCTGTTTGCCATTGTTATGTTATTTTAAGATGGAGACATGCCCCACTCTCAACCAACCACCACCAGAAGAACATGACTACTTGGGCAACTAGAGTAGATCTGAAACACTTAAATCTGTGTGCTCAATCTCTGTGCACTACTCTGCGTCTTGATTGGACAAAACCTGAGAAATGCATGATAGAAATGTTTTTGTGAAATGCAAAATGTTTCCAAGTGATTTCAGCGTGTTGGAAAAAATGAATGAATATGTAGAGAATGAGTAAAAAGGGAATGGTAACACTAAGAGAATCAAATGACTGCTCAAAGCATTTTAAAACATCTGCCACAATGGAATCTGGCAATAACAAAGGTTTACAATGTCACAGTCCCGCTGGCTGGCTAAACTAGGGTCCTCTCAGACACTCTGCCACATGTTCCTGGAAGTTCCAAAATAGAAAAACTGCTCAATACATAAGCACGCAGGCACATGCAGTGAAAAACTAAATATTTGGTGTTTCTTACTCACATGCACACTCACACATGCACACACATCCACACACACGTGCAAGTGCACACACACACATGCACACACACACATATGCATGCACTCGCTCACTCACACACACACACAAATGTGCACACACACACACTCACTCAATCACATACACACACATACACACACAAAACTCACACACATCCTAATCATACACACACACTCACTCACCCACACATTCACATTCACGCATACATGTGCACACAAATACACACTCACCCACTCGCTCACTCACAGACACACACACACACACACAGGCGCACACACACGATTACTGGTATAGTTTCAAGCTGGAATAATAGGGCAGGTCCTTAAGTTTTTTAATAAGAGTAAAATGAAACAGTAACCACCAAGGGGCCAGCTGGGTTAATCCCTTCAATATTACTCAAAAAATAGAGGAAAGGATGTGTGTGTGTCTGTACATGAGTGTGTCTATGTGTGTGTGCGCATGAGTGTGTCTATGTGTGTGTGTGTGCATGTGTGTGTATGCATGCATGTGTGTGTGTGTGTGTGTATGCATGTGTGTGTGTGCATGTGTGTGTCTGTGTGTGTGTGTCTATGTGTGTCTGTGTGTGTGTATTCATGTGTGTGTCTGTGTGTGTGTGTCTATTTGTTTGTGAGTGGAAATTACAACAAAGATAATAAAAATAAAGCAAACCGATTATTGTTGGTTTCAGAATTGTTCTTTGTGCACATGCAGACACTGCCTCTGCCTGGCACTCTTTAGAGCACATTAACACCCATTTGTGTTCTGCATCTCCAAACTGGAATTAACACTGAGGAAACGACCGAATCTGAGCAATAACCTTTCTTCCTGCCGCAAAGCAGTGGGAGTGATGGACAGATGGTAAAAACTGTTGGCAGTAATATGAGCATGAGTATTTGTGTACTAACCATTTAATTACCTCAGCTGCTCGATAAGCTACACACACAAGTCTAAACGAGGACGTTGCTCTGTCTGCAAGGGGAGGTCCTACGGCAGCACCGCAGATCTTCCAACACGCCAATTTTTGGGAAAAAGACAAAAAAATAATTAATATCTGAATCTGTGTAAATACTGTTAAACTTGAATTCTAATGTTTTTTAAAAAAAACTTTTGTTAATTTCTCACAAGGACTGGAAAGGGAACGAGAGGTAAATGAACCCACACCAACATTGTGTCTCGCGGTACCAAACCGGGGATAGCTAATAAAAAAATGAAGAACTGCTCCCTCCGCCTTCCCTGTGATATCCTTCAAATATCAAAGTGTGACGGGGGTTATTGGTGGCAAAAAAACCCCAGACAGGCGGCACGCAGAGAAGCTCATTTTAATTTGCCGCGTGACCCGAGAGTCAGACCGAGAGAGTTCACATCCGCGATTATTGCTACGTGCAGCGCAATCAGCATACGCAAGTCAGCTGGGCGGCGTGCTAACCGGGTCGAGAGAAAAAAAAACAAAACGCAACTGCAATGAGTAATTATGAAAACATAAAAAACAACTTCTTCAATCAATCAAACGATTTTTATTTGTATAGCGCTTTTAACAAATGAGCTTTGTCACAAAGCAGCTTTACAGAGAACCAGCCCCCAAAGAGTAAGCCTAGGGCAACAGTGGCAAGGAAAAACTCCCTGACTGATAGGGGGAACCCATCTGCCGCGGGCAGGCACCGGTACATACACACTTCATACATGCACACACACTTCTTCAAGCAAGCACCCAAGCACTTTAACCTCTGCCTTCGCACCCCAGGAAACCCCACTGCAAGCGTTTCGTCTGCTTACGGTTTCTTCTACAGTTCACCTGGATTACCGCTGTCCGGCACATTCATAATACCTCCTCACTTCCTGGATGCAATTGAAAGGCAATGATAACGACAGTCAAACGCTGTCTTTAAATAAACCTGCAGAGAGGGAAACAGTAGCTGCTACTGAAAATGATATTACCTGCCAATGCAGAGTTGAAGTGGGGGAATTAATTATGATATAACCCGCCATCTATCTGGTCTCTCCTCTCTGTGATATTAATGACGATACGCATGCATATCTGAGCGCCTGTGAGGACATGCGCCTGCGTATGCGTTTGCATGCGCACGGAGCGGTTTTGCTGCTTGCGCAAGCACGCCTGCATGTATTCATATGCGTGCGTGTGCGAGGGGGATTGACGAGCACGTGTGTGGACGTTCATGTGCAGCTCCGCCCATAATTCAATCTGCGTGCGTGAAGCCCGTACGGATGTATGTGAGCTGCCTGTGTGTTAGTGTGAGCTACCTGTGTGTGTGTATGTGAGCTTCCTGTGTGTGTGTGTGTGTGTGAGCCCCCTGTGTGAGTGTGTGTGAGATACCTGTGTGTGCAGGTATGTGAGCTACCTGTGTGCGTGTCCCTGTGTGAGTGCATGCGTGTGTGTGTGTGCGCGTGTTCCAGTCGGCATACATGTGTGTGCGAACGTGCACGCGCGCGAGTCAGAAATCCCAGCTGAGCGTTAGACAAACAGAGATCAGGCTGGTTATTGTAAACTCTCACCTGCGGTCCCCAAGCAGTCCTCCCGCCTCCGCCCAGTCACCCGGGCAACAGCATCACCGCAGCAGGCATTATGGGAAGCCCGGCAGCCGGCCGGAAAAAAGGAAATTAAAAGAGGATTAAGGCTGCCTGACACTTTACAGGGACCCGCAGTGGCCCCTGCTCTTCTTTACTGTTACACTGTGCATGTGTGTGTGAGTGTGTGTGTGTGTGTGTGTGCGTGAGAGTGTGTGTGTGAGCGTGTGTGTCTGTGTGTGTGCGTCTGAATATGTGTGTGTGTGTGTTGTGTGTGTATGTATGTGTGTGTGTGTTTGTGTGTGTGTATGCTTGTGCGTGTGTGAGTGTCTGAATATGTGTGTGTATGTGTGCGTGTGCGTGTGCGTGTGCGTGTATGTGTTTGCGTGTGAGTGTGCGTGTAAATGTGTGTGTGAAGTGTGTGTGTGTATGCATGTGCGTGATAGTGAGTGTGTAAATGTGTGTGTGTGTGCATGTGTGTGTGTGAGTGTGTGTAAATGTGTGTGTGAGTGTGTGTGTGTATGTGTGTGTGTATGTGCATGTGAGTGTGTGTATGCATGTGCATGTGTGTGTGTGTATGCATGTGTGTGCGTGTGTGTATAGTGTGTGTGTGTGTGTGCACGTGTTTCCGTTTTACACACCTGCTATTGTCTTACACAAAGGCCAAATTTGACCATCCCTGCTATGCAGAAGCTTACTTGCCGTTGGTGTTGCCAGCCATGGTTGGGACCACACAACAGGTCAGCACGCCGCTGCATACGCAGTACCAGCATCTCAGAGCCTGACAATCACATTCCGTCAATTAACCTTTATTCTGAGTGCAGCTCTGGGGAAAGGAACGTTCACAGGAGGACTGTGGATGTCCTTGCACGGTTGCTCTTTAGACTGACAGCCACTGCCTCCGCACTCTTTTTTTCGTCGGGAAGAGTCAAGGTTGTTTTTCTTGGCTCTCCCACCACCACCGTTCTGCCTGATTCCTGTCTGGCCCCAAACCCCTTTGATATAGTCTTTCCTTTGTCGATTCTGCCAAAACAGGCTCCATCTTTATTTATAATATTTTCTGCCAAAACAGCCTCCATCTTTATTTATAATATTCTGTGACAGACATGGAGAACGATATCTCAGCAGCCCACTCCCTGGACCAGCGTGAAGGTGCACGATGAGTCACTCAGTTCACTTTTAAAACCCCAGCAGACACACAATATCCCTCTTCATAATTTCACAAATTGATTTAAAAAAGGTTTACAAACACAGACACACTTCACACTCACACACAGACATACACTCTCACACACACACACACACACTCACATGCACACACACACATGCATACGCTCACATGCACACACAAACAGAATGCAGAGACACATGCAGACTCTTGCACTAGTTAGGGGCAGTTACAGTGTGTATGTATGTGTGTATGTTGTATGTATGTGTGTGCATGTGCGTGTGAGAGAGTGTATGTGTCTATGTTTGTGCGCATGTATGTACGTGTGTGTGTGCGCACGTGAGAGAGATGTGTGTGTATATGTGTGTGTGTATGTGTGTGAGACAGAGAGAGAGTGTGTGCATGTGTGTGTGTGCGCGCGTGAGAGAGATGTGTGTGTGTGTGTGTGAGAGTGTGTGTGTCTATGTTTGTGCGTATGTATGTACGTGTGCGTGTGTGCGCGCGTGAGAGAGATGTGTGTGCATATATGTGTGTGTGTGTGAGACAGAGAGAGTGTGCATGTGTGTATATGTGTGAGTGTGCGTGCATGTGTGTATGTGTGTGAGTGTGTGCGTGTGTATGTGTGAGTGTGTAAATGTGTGTATGTGTGTGAGTGTGTAAATGTGTGTATATGTGTGTGTATGTGTGTGAGTGTGTAAATGTGTGTATATGTGTGTGTGTGAGTGTGTGTATGTGTGTGAGTGTGTATATGTGTGTATATGTGTGTGTGTGAGTGTGTAAATGTGTGTGTGTGTGTAAATGTGTGTATATGTGTGTGTGTGTGTGTGTGTAAATGTGTGTATATGTGTGTGTATGTGTGTGAGTGTGTAAATGTGTGTATATGTGTGTGTGTGTGTGTGTGAGTGTGTAAATGTGTGTATATGTGTGTGTATGTGTGTGAGTGTGTAAATGTGTGTATATGTGTGTGTATGTGTGTGTGTGTGTAAATGTGTGTATATGTGTGTGTGTGTGTGTGTGTGTGTGTTGGGGGGGGGGGGTCTTACCCCTCAGGGGAATCCGCCCCAGGCAGGGGGGGCAGCAGCATCATCAGTTACCCCAGTGCAGAGCGCTCGCCGCTCGCTGGGTTTCTGGAGCTAAATGGAGCTGTCAGCTCCTGTCTGCGCGATTCCCGCCGTCACGGAGGCAGCCGGCGATGCCGCGTGACGGCGCTCGGCTCGCCGCTCCTCGGAGGCCGCCGCCCCGCGTTTCCCCGCCCATTCATCAGCCGGCCGCGCCCCCGAGCCGCCGGCACGCTTGGCTCGGCGCCGCCGGGAAGCCGGATCACCTTCCAAAACACCGCCGCAGACGACCCGTGGATCAGCGCGAGGTCCGCACCCCGCCCCAACCCCGGCCCAACCCCGCCACCCTTACCTCTGTCCCCTCCCCCCCACCCCCCCCCCAGCCTCCACCCTACACCCGCCACCCCTCCAATTCTGGGGCTGGGCCAGGATGGCCAAACCCCATCTGGAAAGGCCTGCACATTACAGCCTACCTGCTATACCAGAGCTTGCCTATACAAAAACACAGAGACCCAGCACATTACAGTCTACCTGCTATACCAGAGCTTGCCTATACAAAAACACAGAGACCCAGCACATTACAGTCTACCTGCTATACCAGGGCTCACCTATACAACACAGAGAACCCATGCATTACAGTCTACCTGCTATACCAGGACTCTCCTATACAAGAACACAGAGTACCCAGCACATTACAGTCTACCTGCTATACCAGGACTCTCCTATACAAAAACACAGAGACCCCACGCATTACAGTCTACCTGCTATACCAGGACTCTCCTATACAAAAACACAGAGTACCCAGCACATTACAGTCTACCTGCTATACCAGGACTCTCCTATACAAAAACACAGAGAACCCACGCATTACAGCCTACCTGCTATACCAGGACTCTCCTATACAAAAACACAGAGTACCCAGCACATTACAGCCTACCTGCTATACCAGGACTCACCTATACAAGAACACAGAGAAGCTTTGGGAGGTCTGTGTGTGCAACAGGGAACAGGGAGCTCTCTCTGAGCCTTCGGGGGTGCGAGTGGGTGTTGGTGGGGGGGCAGAGAGGTGGCTGAAAACTAGAAGGTGGGAGGACATGGGGGGGGGGGGAGGTTTATAGACGCTGAGGGGAAAAAAGACAACACAAAGACAAGAAACATCCCTGGCAGTGCTGGAACACAATAAATTAATTTAAGTAAAGTGGACGGATGGCTGTGAAACAGCAGGAGATTAAGTTTTCAGTGCTCAAGTGTTTATTTGTGCTTAAAGCCGAGGCGCTTAACGCTAAGAGTCTTTAGCGCAGACCACGTCCCTCAGACACCGAAAAACCCCACCCCTGGTTTGGGTCCAGCACCCCCCCGCCCCCCCAATCCCCAAAAAAACACGGCTTTCAAAACATTTTCCATCCCTTTGCACTGTCCCTGTCCGAATGTTAAATTATACATTAAATACCATTTTGAGATATTAACCTACTTTATTGAATAAGTCGATGAATTATTTGGGTTTGAGAGCATCTTGGCTTCCAGTACTGCCCAGCTGTCATAAACGAGCCGCAGCCCAAATAATCAAAAGCTGTTCCTTCACGCGCTGGGACTTGCTTGGAAGCTACTCTAAGGGAAAAACGCTTCTTTTATACATCAAACAGAATCTCGCTGGTTAAAATTAAATCAGGTATTTAACAGAAAAGCTCATCGTGTAATCTAGGTAATAATATAATGAAGCTTTGCGGTCGATAGCCTTTGTTAAAATAATAAATTAGGCAACGACGGCATTGCGGTGTGTCTTTCATCCCAGCCCCGCGAACAGCCTGATTTTCCTCGCGGACCCGCTGGTGAGAACGCGCAATATCAAAGGCCCAGCGCATAACTGGCACGGCTTTCGCACCGTCGGATCTAGCAGTCATAACCTCCTGTTTCGGGGATAAGCCGCAATTGCATCCACGGGGGATCTTTAAACAGAAAAACAAGCGTGGAAAAAAAAGTAATACCCATTGAGCTGGAAGCGGTGAGAAGCGGGAGGCTTGGGTGAGCTTCAGCGCGAGCGGGAGATGGCATTCTTCCCACCTGCGATGGCATTCGAGCGCGAGATGAGGAGTCAACGAGGGGCCGTTACGTAAACCAACGCCTGTGCTTAATTAAGCACGAGCTATGCGAACTATTCACCCGATATTTTACACTTTATATATCGGCCAAAACGAGGGAGCATACGTTTTATTTTTAAAAACCTGAAGTCTCGAAGGCAAAAGCAGAAATAATTGTCCTTTTTTTCGTTTAAAACGAACCCCTTGGCATGGAGTCATTTTAAAAACAAATATGATTTGCTTTGCAGAATTAATTTCAGAGCATTTTTTTTCAGTTGTAACATTCTTCTCTTGTAACCTTGGTCAACGGTGACTTAGCCGGAGGAGGTCACTGTACAGCCAACAGGTCCAAAAGAAACGTTAGGATTTGATTTAGCCTACGTGTCTTCTGTAACACCGGATCTTAAAATAGTTTTCACAGGCGAATTAACGGGAGCAAAGAAGATGCCAGCAGAGGCCGCAAGTCTACTATTCATATTTGACTAATGATGCCATAAGAAACTACTCTACAAAATATAAAACCAGGCATCGCATTCTCTCTAAACAAGTAACTTCCAAATTATATATAGTATGATATAGTACACTGCTTATGCATGAGCTGATATTAGCAAAAATAAAGGAGGCTGTGTTCTAAATTAACAACCTCGTTAAGGTGAAGAACGCAGAAGGAGGAGGCCCGTGAATCTGTACTTCTGACCAGCAGGAAATGGACAAGCATCTCGGGAGAACGCTCAGCACTGGTCATCGGCACCTGACGCGCCGCACGCTTTTTAAAATGCCAACAGTAACAGTATGACACCGCAAGGGCCGGGTGAAGGCATAGGTGACATTGGTGGATTTCTTGAGTTCTTTATTTAGGGTTTCAGTCTCTTAGATTCTGTTTTTTATTTCTTTTTAAAGAGATATTCACTGGTTCA
Source organism: Anguilla anguilla (assembly GCF_013347855.1). Lineage (NCBI taxonomy): Eukaryota > Metazoa > Chordata > Actinopteri > Anguilliformes > Anguillidae > Anguilla > Anguilla anguilla. The sequence continues at coordinate 22,708,765 of NC_049214.1, read as the reverse complement.
ATTGAACCGGCGTTCAACGGGACTAGAGATTCACTAAGATGAGCCCTACGAAATACACGGTCTTTGACATTCCCTGGAATCTCTGGAAGGTCAGTGGTTAGGTGAGGTGAGGGAAACGGAACACACCTGTCCGGGTCACCAGAGGCAGATACAACCAAAGCACTGCCACACTCTACAGAGCAAAGACACATGCACGCACACACACATGCTCACACACACACACACACAGGCACACACCTTCATGTTAATATCCACACAAACCCAACCAGCAGGAACACAAAAGAAGCACCATTTTGAATCTCAGACGCAGCCCGACTTCCGCATCGCCCTCCGACGCCACGGCACAAAATGGAGACGCGAGAAGACATGACATCACTGCGCGGGCGCGGGTACAGCGGGGGCAAGCGCGAAACCAACCAGCCAGAAAGCAGACTTCTTTTTACTTTCTCTCTCCCTCTCTCCCTCTCTCTCTCTCTCTCTCTCCCCTTCTCTGCAATCCATCAGAGTTGATAGAGCTAATCCCCTTTCTTATATAAATAGCTGGCGGTGGGAGGGGGGGGGGGCGCGGGCGCGTGCCGCTCCCGCCCGTCTGTCCCCGGAACGGCGGCCAGGACGGGCGGAGTGTTGGCCGGGCGCGCGGGACTGCCTGGGGCCTGCCGCCGTGCGGCCGCGCCGCCGCCAGTACAGATGGAGGGCAGAACCGGGCAGTGCCAGCTTGTCAGCCGGATTAAAACGACTCATTTATTCGCTGAAGAATCTCGCAAAGCGACTGGGCGGGTGGAGGTGGGGGAGGGGGGAGGAAAGGTGTGGGCGACACGGGGTAGAGAGGAGAGGGGGAGTGGGTTTGGGTGGGGGGTGGGGGGGTGGAAGGTGTGGGTGATACGGGGTAGAGAGGGGAGGGGGAGTGGGTTTGGGTGGCGGGGGGTGGGGGGTTGGGATGAGGGATTTCTAAACTAACGCCCCCCCCCCTCCCCCTCCCACCCGACGCCGGCCCGCGCCTCAGGTTCTTACTCTGGGCCCCTCGGCCCGGGGCCTCCGCCTGGCGGGGTCTGCCAGAAGCCATTACGGCGGTGTGCGGAAGCGGGCCGGCGGGGCGCCGCACCCCCCCGCTCCGGGTGACAGATTGCAGCCCGGCGCCGCCGGCGGAGGAAGCCGATTGGCTGGGACGGCCAGGAAGCGTGTGCTGAGGGAGGGGCTGGGGGGGTGTGGAGGAGGAGGAGTGGGGGGTGGGGGTGGGGGGGAGAAGATGACAAGCACTGGCTGCGTGACCTTTTGCACCGGCTGAATTACTTTAAGATGCCCCCCCCCCCCACCCCCTCGCTCAGAATTCCAGACTTAAGACTTATCCTGGCAGCGGGGGCCACCGTGGTGTGGGCAGCCTGTACACAGATGCCAGGGCGAGGGTCAGGGAGGGGTCTCGCCCCCGCCCCGCCCACCAGGGGCCCCCGGCTGACCTTTTCGGACCGGCACCGTCCCGCGGGGAGAAGCTGGTGAGGACGGGATGGGGGCAGAAGGAGGGGCAGGGTGTGGGGGCGCTTTTTGGAAAGGGGACCGTGATGCCCCGTGCCTTGTGCCCTGCGGTGAGGGGGCAGCTGCTGTGGCGTTTGGGGGGCACTTTTAAAAAGCTCAGATGCCAACCGCAGCGACTCTCACTCCCGCCTGACCCGCCAAAGTGCACGCGCGCCTTCACCATCGTCATCCTCCCAGTCTGACCTCTGTCTGAACCTGTTAACGTTATTTAAAAACGTCGATATCGCTGGTCTCCTTGTTAAATGCCTTCGACAAGTACCAGTTGGGACAAAGTGTTCGACAGCAGATACAGAAGAAACAAGAAGCTGCTGGTTAGGCTATTTCCAGGTCTGGTAAAATCTGAACGCATTATGCAGTATACAGTATGCAGGTGTCAGTTCTTACCACACGAGCAGAACATTTGTGTCAGCGTAGAAGCGTAGAAGAACTCTCTTGTTTACAAGCCACTGCAATATTTCTACCCAAACCTTGCAGCTTCTAACAGTGACTGCAGATATCAAGCATACTTTTACTGTGCAGAGATCGCGCTCCAGGTAACCCTCTGGTGCGGCAATCACAGAACCAAAGAGCGGTCAACACTGTTAACTGTTACTGAGCAAATTACATTTTGTATTTGCCATTTCACGTACTTACTCAACGGAGTAATTTCGCAGCTGAGCAAAACGCACGTTAAAAACACGCCAAAAACATGTTAAAAACATATTAAAAACACGCTAAAAACATGTTGAAAACACACGTAGCGGCCGCCTCACTGTTTCCAGGCGAGTCGGAAGCCCAGACACACGCGGCTGCTTTGACCTTCAGTCAGGTGCTCTGACCTCCAAAACTGGGCGCGATTTAACTGAAAGAACACAGGTGATGACAGGCCCCGCGAACAGGTAAGCCAGAGACGGTTATAAATACTGCTATTCCGGGAAATAAAAAAGGGGTCGTTTTACCAGTCCGCTCCTCAGAAAGACAGAGCGGATGTATATAAATATGTGTACCTGCATTATTTTCTAATGGCAAGATCAGTCAACACCGGAATCCTTCCACCGTCTGGATCCCAGTTCCTCGTGTCACAACCAGGCCAAGAGGAAGGAGGGAGGGAGAGAGGGAGAGAGGGAGGGAGGAGAGCGGGATACAGACACTGGAAGGGCTTTATCGGGTCTAATTACTCCCGATAGCTGTAATTTACAGGTTGGCAGCGGGGGGAAATGGGCAAGATTCACACTTCCGCGGGTCAGCATCTGTCGCCATTACTGAGCGCGGGTCCCGGCGACGGCCGGGCGGCGAGCGGGAGGAAGCGGTAAACAACAAACCGCGTGTGACAGATTAGCCCCGCGCGCTAAAGGACCTTCCACTGACACATCATCCCTCTCACTCCGTGAGCGCGCTTCTGAGCAGCTGTCATCAGCGGAGCGGGGGCGTGAGTGTGTGTGTGTGTGTGTGGGAGTGTGTGTGTGTGTGTGTGGTATGTGAGTGTATGTGTGTGCGCGTGTGTGTGTATGTGAGTGTGTGTGAGTGTGAGTGTGTGTGCGTGCGTGTGTGTGTGTGGTATGTGAGTGTATGTGTGTGCGATTGTGTTTGTGTATTTGTGTGTGCGTGTGCGTGAGTGTGTGTGTGCGTGTGTGAGTGCGTGTGTGCAAGCATGTGTGTGTGGGTGTGTGTGCATGCGTCAGTGTGTGTGCGTGTATGGTGTGTGTGTGTGGTATGTGAGTGTATGTGTGTGCGATTGTGTTTGTGTATTTGTGTCTGAGTGTGCGTGAGTGTGCGTGCTTGTGAGTGCGTGTGCGTGTGTGAGTGTTTGTGAGTGTGTGGTATGAGTGTGTGTAAGTGTGTGTGAGCATGTGTGTGTGGATGCGTGAGTGTGTGTGTGCGTGTATGGTGTGCGGTATGTGCGTGTGTGTGTGTTTGTTCCACTTCCAGAAAGAGGGGAAGGATGGAGGGAGGGAGAAGGAAGTGACCTCTTTAAGCAGCCGGCCTCCCTTGTCTCTTTAGAGAACAGAAACCAGGGCGGGTTCATCTCCAGACGCACTTTATAACGCAGGTTATTTATTTATTTCTGCTGACTTTAGTAATCGCAGTCGGTTTTTCTCTATTTAGGTCCGCGTTACAGATTGCAGGCGTCTCGCTGATGCGGGGGTTTTAGTTCCATTTTTGTCGGCGTGTGTGGCAGAGGAGGCCACGGGGGTGTGTGTGGGGGGGGGGGGGTGTGGGGGGGAGCGCGCACGCGCTCCAGTGCTAACGCTAACCGAAAAAGCTCCCCGTCCCGGGTAGAACCACCCGAGGTGACACAGCGGAGAGGAGTGGGGGATTAAACTCTGTGCGAGGGGAGGGGTGGGGGGTGTGGGGGTTGGACCCCATGCAGACCTTCCATAAAACGCAGAAGCACCTCTTGGTTGAGGGCAGGGCCAGCAGGGACGGTGGGGCCCCAGTAGCTTTTCGGGGGGCTGTGATGCTTCACGTGCTGGGTCTTCATCCGATGGACTCTCCTGTAGAAGGGTTAAGGCTGGGGTTGGGGTTAGGTTTGGGATTGGGATTAGGGGTAGGGCAGAGTTTTGGGTTGAGGTTAGGGTTAGAGTTGAGGTTGGGGTTGGAGTTAGGGTTGAGTTTGGGGTGGGGGTTAGGGTTGAGGTTAGGGTTGGGGTTAGGGTTGAGGTTGGGGTTGAGTTTGGGGTTGGGGTTAGGATTAAGGTTGGGGTTGAGGTTGGAGTTGGGGTTAGGGTCCTTCCAGGATTAAACAGGACATCTTTAATATGATAATGAAGTGCTGACAAATAAGGTTGCCAGATGCCTGGTTTTTGATACCCGAATGTCCAGTTTTCAAATTATTTGTCCAGGTCCGGGTAGTGGTCCCGACAGGACAACATAAATGACGAGCAACCCCTTGTCCACAAACGGTTCCCATAGCGTGTATGGATGCATGTGGCCGTGTTTCCGGTCCGGTTTCAGCAAGTTATAAATCTGGCAACCCAACTGACAAACCAATGGAGTTCACGTTAGAAATCCTCAGTTTTGTTTAAATGAATCAGCCCCGAGCATGTCCTTTTAAAGGAGTCTCACCCACGAGGGGACGACACTAACCATCTCCAGCAGAAAAAAACCCAACATTCGAAAAGCGGCAACCAACACCTGACACATGAGCACAAGCAAAGACACACGACTGGATTGCCAAGACTTCCAAGAGTTAAGAGCTCGGGGGAAAGTAACATTACCGCCTCAGCAAATACAATGTTCCATGGCTGTTCGCCGGTATCGGCCTCTGCATCTGAGAGGGGCAAAGAACTCTGCCTAACCGGACGGGGGATGATGAACAGCCGAAACGCTGGACCGGAGCCTGCCTCGCCCCGCCCTGCCCCGCCCCACCCTGCTCTGCCCCGCCCCGCCCTCGTCAGGGGCAGCAGGCGATGCGGAACGGCCCGTGCTCGAACCCGGGTGACAGCTGGGCGGCCGCTCCACAGCCCTCTGCCCCGGGGCAGACACAAAGGCCCCCCCGCCCACGCGCCCCGTCCCATCACCAAACGCATCCATAACCCTGCCCCGCTGCCGGGACCCAGGCCCGCGCCCGGACTGTCCCGCCTGACACCGCACCCGTCCCGGGACCCGCTCCCCCAAGCGGACATATGGACGGCCGCCACTCCCCCATTAGTGCTCTCGGGGGGGGGGGGGGGTGGGGGGGGGGGTGTGGAGCAGAGCCTCTGGCCCCCCCGGCCCACCGCTGGCACTGCCGCAGGACACGTCCTGCCCACCACCAGCTGGCACGGCCACGGAGAGAGGACAGGGGGCACCCCCCCCACCAGCCACCTGCGAGAGACGGGGAGAGAGAGTACAGTGTCCCACACACAAACACACACATCACGCATACACGCATATACACACATACACACACACACACGCACGCGCGCGCGCGCGCACACACTCACTCTCTCACACACACATACACACATGCACGCACGCACACACTCTCTCTCTCACACACACACACACACATACACACACACGCACGCACCTGCGCGCACACACACACACACACTCGCTCTCTCACACACACATACACACACACACACGCACGCACCTGCGCGCACACACACACACACTCGCTCTCTCACACACACATACACACATACACACACGCACGCACGCACACACACACACACTCTCTCTCACACACACATACACACACGCACACACACACACTCTCTCTCTCACACACACACACTCTCTCTCACACACACACACACACACACACACACACTGATGCGACTTCACCATGCCCATACAGCAAGCAAAGCGAGCCAGAGCTGCAGTTTTCATGAGACAAGAGGACCATACTGGGACAGAAATTAAGACATTTAACTTCAGTCGTTTTTTTACTGCACAGAAACGTTTATCGGTGCTGTACGGCTGCAGAAAGGCCAGCCGGAGAAACGAGGTGCGCGGCTCACCTGCGTTTCGGTTTGTGGCGGCCAAAACCGCGACCGGCCTGCCGTTTCCGCACACGGTCCCGATCCCGCGGTACCACGCTGTCAGAGAGAGGCCAGCCAAAGGTGCCGAATGGGGGGGGAGCGGCGGAGGGGTGGAGGGGGCGTGGAGAGGTGGAGGAGGGGGGTTTAGGCATGTTTTGCGAGGCAGCAGGGCTCTTGTCCTTGTCCCTGCACATCGAAGTGGCGGAGAGCGGCGGCTAGAACTCTGCACCCGCACAGCATGCTGGGAAAACGACCAGGTCCAAGGCCCCTCAAACTGGGGCAGGAGAACGGACCGCGCGGCGCGGAGAGGACGGAGAGACGGAGGGGGAGACGAGAAAAAAGAGACAGAGCAAAAGAGAAGAGGGGAGGAAAGAAGGGAAGAAGGTGAGACAGAAGGACGGAGTGGAAAGCAAAAGAGAGCGAGAAAAAAGAAAGAGACAGAGAGGGGAAAAAATCAGCGCCTCATGAGGGAATGTCAGTGTTTCAGTCTGTACCTGCCACTACAGGACCTGAGGCCTTTGTTAATTAATCATTATCCAGGATTAATAATGTATCGACTATCACTGAGTATATACGCTAACTCTTAGAAATGTAACTGCTGCACAACAGTAACTGCTAATGAGGATTCAGAAAATTCATAAATAAAGAAGTCGTCATAGTTACCAGAGGAGGTTTCGATTTTTATCAGCATTAATGAACTTGATCATTGTAAACGGATTATGAATGCTTAGTGAAAATACATCAAAAGCATAAAGCGGGTGTTCAGCTGTATTTGTAGTGTTAAAACTCTTTATACAGAGTAACCCATGTCTGTTCTGCCTCACACAGTGCACTTAAGGTCACCGTCTGCTTTTGATGATGTACTGTATTCAATAATGGTGAATTCATGGGACCTTGAAGTGCTCTCTAAAAGAGAAAAACGTATTTTAGAATTCAGTCTCGTTGTAAATCACAGTACTGATGTACCCTTCGCTGAGGCTCTCCTCAGCGAATCAGCCAAAAGCAGTAAATCAGGATCTCATAGCCCATGAGCCAGGTGGGAAACCAAAACCAGAGCAGGCCCCAAAGCTTGAACTGGTGTGTGTGTTTAGATGTTTAACCCTGGGACACCAGGCAAGTAGAGGCTCTGGGCAATCAGTGACAGCAATCAGTGATTAATTTATTGAAAACCAAAAATTCAACTGGCTTTGCAGGCCAGATCCCTGACCAGGCCAAAGGCATTCAGTCATACTCTAAACACCCAAACCAAAAGCAGGCTTTTGGGTTATCATGGTTGGTTTTGGTTTCAACTTTAAGTGGCACATGGTGATTAGCAACAGGGTGCTGGTTCACTGCCGACTGGTTGAAAATCTGTAGAAGAATGACATCATTGGTTTTTTTTTTTTTGCATTCGGTGAATAGCACTGTCGTGTCACAGGTTTGAATCCCGGCCAGGGCCTTTCTGTGTGGAGTTTGCGCACGCAGCGCTACAGGAGCGAGCGAGCGCTGGGTGGAGGAGGGGTGTGTCTCTCACTGATTTAAGCCAAACTGTCACAGTTTTTGATTGGTTCAGAACCAGAGTTTTCCCCTGGTCGCAATTTTCAAGACCCAGGGCAGAATTCCTGATTTTAGGAGAGCAGAGTGCAACATCCTCAAAAGGAAAACAGAGGTTTGTGTTTGGGGAGGGGGGGGGAGCAGAAAACAAACCCTAATTAAACACTGGACTGCCAAATAAACACGTGCACTTGGGATTACTAAACTGTGCCAGGAACATTTTTCCTCTTCCCATTCTCCTTTTTCCAACTGCAGAGTGTGTTTCCGACAAGACGATACTTGAGATGCATGAACGCAAGGTGCGTAACTAAAGGGGGGGGGGGGGGGCACTCCAAAGGGGCACTTTAAAGAGGGACAGAGGGTTTCTATGGGAGGCGACCGAAAGAATAAAGAATAGAAATGGTCTCTAACTTTTACACCACAGTCATATTATGGGATGTCTCGTAAAAGGTAAATCAACATAAACAAAATCGCAGAGAGAAAAGGGTCGCTGTGCAAATAGGAGAGAAGGTGTACGCAAAAAGAAGGGCACACCAGAGGAAAGACGGAAAAATAGAGAGAGAGAGAGGGAGAGAGAGAGAGAGAGAGAGAGAGAGCTTATGGAGGCGACTGGGTGAGGAACAGCCGGTCAGAACTCGTTAAAAACAACTTCAAACAGACCCTGCAGAAAGAGCAGATTTCAGGGCAAGGAAGACCTTAAATACCCAGACTGAGAGCTGGCACATTCCCTTCTGAACCAGAGGGTCATAGCGGAATCCAACGAACACTACAGACCAGGGTCACTGAACAAAACATATCCTGTGAATACAGACTCAATGGGCCTCATTTTCTTAAATTATTCTTACTTTGATTCTTAAGAATGTTCCAATGAAAATACTATATGAGATTCATGACACATGGCAGCCCTTTGGTTTTGTGCATATCCCAGGCGTATGAGATGATGACTGTTAGCTGTTTGTAAATTTTATGTGCAATGTGATTTGCATAAGGAAACAGCCATGAATAAGTACAGATAAGAAAATAATGATGAATTCCGAAATGTTCTCGGAAACGTTCTTATACACAGTTTATGATCAAAAGTGATCTTTCACACGTTTCGTGAATGAGGTCCAATAAGGGGAACAGGCACCTGTGGGTCCATCTCTCATTGTTTAAAAAGGAAATTTATAAATAAAAGAGGAAAATCTTTTTTCCCAATACTTCATTTTCAGCCGATAATGTTATAAAAGAGGCCACAGAAACTGAATTCCATGGTTATCACAACTACTACAAGTAACTATCAGGGAAGTGCATATATGGCTAGGCCTGCACCTTGCTCGTGGTGTGTAACACAAGATTGGCTTTTGTAATTACACGTTTCCAAAACAATTCTGACCTATTCAAACAACTGTGGGCTATTAGTTACACCGCGCCGGCTTACGGTTACAAAGAGCGTCCATGTTTGACCGCGGTGTCTACATACATAGGTATGTTTCCCACTTAAATAAACAGTCCTCTGTTTAAAGCTATCAAATTTCGCTAACTTTACAGTCGGATGGGAAAGAGCAGGCTACGCAGAGGTGCTGGCCTGGTGGATCTGAAAATGTGACACGGATAAGTCGGTGACCATAAGGGAGGAATTTGATGAACACATAATAAGACAGTTCATGACAGCTCCTGGGAAACAAATCTTAAACCATGGCCCGAGATACATTGCCTGCTTGTAAAATATTAATCCGCGACACGTTTAATTAAAAATGTAAGAAGTTATGAAGGCCCCATTTATATATCAGGCGTAATACCCAACAATTAGTTGGGCGCTAACAAAGCCGAGAAACTATGTATTTAAAACAGCGGAACCAGTTTACAGTGTATATTCCTCCGACATAATTATTAATGCTCGTTTTTTTCCGATAGAAAAATTCCCTTGTAATATACAATAACATGGAAACAACGGACCGCTCCCCTGCCAGTCTACAGCTTGATAAAAAGAGCGTGGGGACTTCCCGTCCAGTTGTCAGTAGGCTTAATTCTGCAGAGCTGATTCAGCTATTGTACAGATGTAGGAAAAGGTTGATCGGGCCAATCATTGCGTGGTAATCCTAACCAGTGGGGAAGCCTATTTAGGTTTATTTAGTGATGCGTTCTATTTATAAAAGCGAACCATGTCAGAGAGGAGTGAATAATTCAGCCCTTTTAAAAGCATTGTTTTCATGGTTTCGTCCGGTGAGCTCAGCTGCACTAGAAGGGTACAATTACCTGGTCAAAACAGATAACGCGGGTCAATTTAATCAGCTCGCGCGCCCCATCTCACATTCGAACACGAAAGTGTTTTAGACGTCTGCGCACAGAGACGCGCTCACAAAATCCATTAAATTCTCTACACTGAAACGTAATAGGTGAGCTAGCTCTAGGCCTAATTAGTCCAACTAAAATGCATGTTAGTGCGAAAAAATTTTTTTTCTGAAATGCGCTGAAAATTCTATTTAAAATCTTTCTCTGTAGGAACGAAAATGACCTGTCCTTGAAGACTGTTTACCGGATTTGCCCGGATTTTGGGTATGACCCCTGGGCTGTGAACTTTAAAGGCCAAAGTACGTGGGACGCGCGGAGCGCTTTGCCTCGAGTAGGCAAAATGAGTAAATACGTAGCACATTTTTTATTTAGTCTACTTAGTTTATAGGCTAATTCAGCTATTCTCTAATCGCCTGGTTTATGGTAATAATGACAATGATAACAATAATGATCACCGTCATCATCATTGTCGTCATCGTCGTTATTTTTATTAGCCTATTGTAGATTGTCGTTGTAGGCTACTATAGTAGTTTTATAAATAAGGGGACCACTGGTATTTTCTTGACGACTTCAGTTCTGCACACGACCCAGGGCGTAAAAACACAACGGGCCTCATTCACGAAACATGCGTACGATCACATTGCAAACTGTATGTAAGAACGTTTCCACGAGCATTATCGCATTCATCATTTTTTTCTTATCTGTACGCGACTGGGCATAAAATTTACAAACAATCAGCATTCATCATCTCATACACCTGGGATATGCACAAAAACAAAGTTCTGCACATGTGTCATGAATCCCATATTGGTTTTTCGTAGGAACATTTTTAAGAACAAAAGTTTTGTGAATGAGGCCCAATGAAACAAAAAAATACCACAATCTTGCAGAAAATATTTAACATTTACCACCTCCACTTAGTAGCATATCCTGTGCAACCACAGTCATACTGAGGCAACATTAAATTGAAATTGTAAATACATTGATTGTTCACATATAATTGTAGCACTGTGAATGAAATTATAATTGTCAAAGAATGATCCCATTATAATAATAATAATAATAATAATAATAATAATATAATTGTAGTAATAATAATCATTATTATTATATCACAACAACAACAGTAATAATAATAACAATAATTATTATTATTATTATTTGTAGTTCTGTTACTGTTTGCACCTGTATTCCTTTGAATTATTTGCTTACTATACTAACTAGGCTACGATTTAAAATAAAAAATACAACATTGCTAATTAAAGTCGGCCATTCTAAAACAATAATTTCGTTTTCCTACATTTTTTTTTGTAGCCTAAAGCGCCTTTTACATAAACTGTCACAAAGACAGCTATACAGAAAAACAAGAAATTGGAAACTTGGGAAAGACTGCGCCTGAATCCCCAAAACACCAGCAAGTGTTAAAAATCACGTTCAAGTTCAGCAGGCGCGCTTACCCAAAGAAAGATGTATAATAATAATAAAATAATAATAATAATACCCTTAAATGTGTTTCCAAATTACAGGACAGCAATGTGAGTAGTTGTAAAAGGGGACGTCGCGGCATAAATTGCAAATACAGCCCAATCTGGCAACCTACGTTTTTAAACCGCTGTTACAGGATGTCCCGCCTTCACCATGAGTGCAACTTCCTGGAGACACAGCTCTTGTTTTCATTTGGAGGAAAATGGCGGCTTCGAGCCCGGATCGTGCTCCGGGCAGAGGAGAGACTGAAACCGAGCCGGACACCGGCACATTGACAGGACATGGACCGATCGTAAAGAGAGAGCCAGTACTGAAGCTCTTAAGTCCGGTGTGCGGCCTGGAACCGCTATCTTGGTCAGAAGACCACAGAATATCGGCCTCTTGTACAAATAGTATTTCTCTAATGGAAATGGTGTGCGACATTCACAGCTATAGCCGAGACCTGATCATACATCGGACCTCCATCCCCGTGCCAGAAGACGTTTGTGTGCTACAGGTATATAAAATATTTGGGAATGGCTGCGTACCGGCTGCGCAGTCCTGGCTGCACGCGCGCTCACTCCAGAGGCGCCTGTCACTCTGCACAGAAGTTATAGTTTTGTTTTCCAAGGGGCATGTCGTGCTAACTGGGTCATTTCATTCAGAAGTGTAAAATGGTTTTGGGTTTGCAAGAGTTGTCTCCGTTCACTGTGATCGGTAAACTACGGCAGTTTTTTTTCTTCGACATGTTTTACTCGGGCAGTGTAGCGGCGAATCTATGCGGCGCCGCCGTTGAAACGTGGTTATCGTTTACAGTTGATCCATTGGTCAGTCCTGCGCGAAAAACTAGTTGGCAGTTAATTTCCGTTGCAAGCTAGGTACCACTACTCTTAAGAAGATTATTTCCCTGGCAAATCTCCTTTGTTTTAAGGAGTTATGGTTGATATTTGAGTTATCTAGTTAGCTGCGTGGTGTTCCAGTAATTTCTGCGTCAACGTGTGTCATAAATGCACGTAAAACAACTGCATTTGTTCAGTGAAGAGCCTCTAGTTGGTGGCAATGAAATGATTTCCCCAGCAGTAATGAAACCTTAGATTTATTTTTCTGTTTTTTCATCTGACTGCCCATGCTAAATCCTTGTCATACCTGCTCCTGTGTGTACGTTCGTGGGCTATGTCCTTCCCGTCCCCGCTTCCTGTACGTTCGTGGACTATGTCCTTCCCGTCCCTGTTTCCTGTACGTTCGTGGACTGTGTCCTTCCCGTCCCCGCTTCCTGTACGTTCGTGGGCTATGTCCTTCCCGTCCCCGCTTCCTGTACGTTCGTGGGCTATGTCCTTCCCGTCCCCGTTTCCTGTACGTTGACGGATTCCCGCTCCGCAGGTTGGCCCCGAGCGAGAAGTGCAGGAGGCGAAGGAGAGGTTCGCCGGCTCCGACGACCCGGCGGTGAGCCAGGCCTTCATGCTGGACCGCACGATGAACCCCGCCGTGGGCGCGCTGCCGCCCCTGAGGGGCACCAAGTACACCAGCTGGTCCCCTCCGGGCTGCGACGGGAACGGGCGCTGCCTGCTGGCCGTGCTCACGCTGGACGGGCGCCTGACCGTGCAGAGCTGCGGGCGGAGGATGCGCTGGACGCCACTGGCGGACCTGACCGAGCTGTACGGGCGCTCGCTGGCGGAGCAGGGCTACGCGCCGCCCGGCGCCGAGCCCCCGCTGGGCCCGCCCGACCAGCTGCCCGAGCTGCGGCGGCGGCACCGCATGCAGGCGCCCGTGCGCATGGAGTGGTCCAGCGTGTGCGCCACGCAGCGGGTGCAGACCAACAACGAGTGCAAGGACGTGGGCACCGTGCTGCTGGCCGTGCTGATGGAGAACGGCGACCTGGCCGTCTGGCACCTGGCCCTGCCCTTCCTGGGGCCCGACTCGGTGGTGTCCTGCAGCACCCTGCCCTCGGGCGTGGCCCGCCCCAGCGCCCTGGCCTGGTGGGAGTACCAGCACGGCGGGCGCCGGATGAGCGGCCTGATCGTGGGCAGCTCGGCCGGGCCGGTCAAGATCCTGCCCGTCAACCTGAAGGCGGTGAAGGGCTGCTTCACCCTGCGGCAGCCCGTGGTGCTGTGGCAGGAGGCGGACCAGATCCCCGTGCTGGGCGTGCGCTGCGTGTCGCTGTACCACCCGCGGCAGAAGTGCGACTGCAGCTTGGTGGTGGCGGCGCGCGGGCCCTACCTCTTCTGGTGCCTCCTGCTCATCTCCAAGGCCGGCCTCAACGTCCACAACTCGCACGTCACCGGCCTGCACGCCACGCCCATCGTCTCCATGGCGACCGGCCGCCGGGACGGCGCCGTCTTCACCTGCGCGTCCGACGGCTCCATAAAGAGGCTGACGCCCGTCTTCACCGACGAGGCCGTGACCTTCCGGCAGGAGGCGCTGGAGCTCCCCGAGGGGGTGGCGGGGCGGCGGGTGCACGGCATGGCAGTCAGCCCGTACGGGGCCTACCTGGCCCTGCTCACCTCCGAGGGCATGAGGGGCTGGCAGCACCCGATCTCCCGGGCCCACCAGGTGCAGCTGGTGACGCTGAAGACGGCGGACGCGGCGGCGGGCGAGGTGCTCCGCTCCGGGGTGCAGAGCCTGTTCCGGCAGGCCGACCTGCTGGACCTGGTGCGCTGGAAGGTCCTCCAGGACAAGCGCATCCCTCCCGGCCTGCAGGGGGAGCTGGACGAGAAAGTGTGCGCCTCGGGCAGCGCCTACCTGCGGCGCTTCAAGCTCTTCCTGCTGCGCGTGCTCTACCAGTCGCTGCAGAAGGCCCCGACCGAGGCCCGCTGGCGCCCCGCGCCCAAGACCGCCAAGGTCTTCCTCACGGACGAGGACGGCGACGAGGACGACGGCGAGAGGCCCTCCGAGGGGGCGGAGTCCCAGGGGCAGGAGGGCGGGGCTTCGGAGGAGCAGGCGAGAGAGATCACGGCCATGATTCAGGAGACGGAGACTCACCTGACGCGGGAGCACATGAAGACCGTGCTGGGAGAGGTCTACCTGCACACCTGGATCACCGAGAACACCAGCATCCCCACGCGGGGGGTCTGCGACTTCCTCTCCAGCGACTCCACCTACGAGGACAGGGCAGCTGAGGTAAGAGCACGCAGACACACACTCTTACACATACGCACTCTTACACACACACACACACACACACACACACTAAACTGTGCCAAGTGCTCCGATTACCTACAGACTAGATAGTATCTAACACCGTATCAATCAGGCCTGGTCTTGAAAATCCTCAGAGTTTCTGCCTCTACTACGTGACCTGGCAGGATATTCCGTACATTGACTACTCTTCCTAATGTCTGTAAAAAATTTAACTTTTGCTAATTTCTATTTATGTCTCCTCATTCTACTGACAGAACTCAATCTATTGTGGTTGACTTTGTTAAAGCCCCTTTATGAATTTAAAAGCTCAATCAAATCACCCCTAAGTCTCCTTTTACTAAGCTTGAAGAAATGAAGTATCTTAAGTCTTTCCTCATAGCTTTTATCTTTCATACCAGGAGTCAATTTGGTTGCCCTTCTTTGAACCTTTTCCAGAGCCTTTATATCTTACTTGTAGTACGGTCCCCAGAACATCACACAATACAACCACACAATGTGGTTTAACAAATGTATTGTATAAGATACGTGTAGCTTCCTTGGATTAATACTCAATACTTTTCGTTACAAATCCCAGCATCCCTTTAGGCTTTTTTTCCGGAAAGGCTTTGATCAACCATTACTCCCAAGTCAAATTGAGCACATTGCAATTTTGTTCATCCCCATGTTCCTCCTATGGCTTGGTCTATGGCAAAAACACACTTCCGGTGTTCCTCAGGTGCTGATTGGTCACATCTTCAAGAAGATGAACAAGCAGACCTTCCCAGAGTACTGCAGCCTGTGTAAGGAGGTGCTGCCCTTCAGCGACCCCCGGCAGGCCGTCTGCAGCAACGGCCACATTTGGTTCAGGTATCCGCTCTTTGCTCCCTAAACACCCCTCTTTTACCCCTCTGTACCATTCTTTTACCCCTCTGCACCCCTCTTTTACACCTCTACACCCCTCTTTTACACCTCTACACCCCTCTTTTACACCTCCGCACCCCTCTGTTTCCCCTGTCCACTCTGGGAAAAGGCCGTTCTCTAAGGTTCACTCACACCAGGCAGTCATTGGCCGATTCGACTCTCTGATGCTGTAAACGGTTCTGTGTGGATCGGCAGAATGTCCCGAAGCCCCTCCCCCTAAACCCTGTTTCCCGGGCGACGCGCTCCGCCCTGACGAGCCGCATTCGCTCTTCTCTGTCCCAGGTGTGTGCTGTCGTACCGGGCCTGTCAGTCGCTCGACTACAGACGCTGCCTCCTGGGGGACGGCATCGCCAGGCACCCTGCGCCCGAAGGTGAGACGCTAGATCTCCAGGAACAGCCCTGCCCTAGAACATAATAAGTGAACCCACATTTTAATGGAAGGAATCGGAATTCCAGAACCTCATACGTTTTTTCAGTCTGTCAGATCCTTGTGCGCTTGTAGACGCCAGAAAGGCTGAATTAATGATCTGGTTAGCTGTAGGAATTATGTTTGTGTTTCTGTTCCACTGGAAGGAAAGTTTTGTCAAAGCGGTACATTCTGTGATGATATTAGTGACCTACAATTGAAGGCACCTCTAAATTAGCACGAGCCAAGCACGTTTATGGGTGCATGCAGGACAGGGGTGTTATGAAACTGAATCTTCCTCTTTCTCCTCCCCCCCCCCCCAGACCCAGATTGGATCAAGCGGATATTACAAGGTCCCTGCACCTTCTGCGACTCGCCACTCATTTAGCCTGGGTCTGGCCTGGGTCAGGTGAGGGTCAGGCCTGGGTCTGACCTGGATTTGGCCTGGGTCAGGTGTGGCTCTGGCCTGGGTCTGTCCTGGGTTTAGCTCGGGTCTGGCCTGGATCAGGCCCGGGTCTGTCCTGGGTTTGACCAGGGTCTGGCCTGGATCAGGCCTGAGTCTGGCCTGGGTCGTGCTTTCTTTCTGGGACTCGATGGGCTGTGGTGAAGAGCAGATCCCGCCATCCTCCCCTGCCATTGATGTGACTGATGATGAAGGAGCTGAAGGCAGCGCTCCAGTTCCACGCTGTTCCCCACCGTCCATGTGACCATTACAGAGCTCTGGCCGTTTATAACAGTACAAGCGGCTAAGTTTCCCCCAGTATTGTGCTTGGAACATTGACACGTTACCAACTGATGTTGAGGGGGGAAAAAACAAAAAATCACACAAAAACGTTGCTGACTGTATGAGCTCAGTGAACAGGACTCCGGGCCAATTAGATGAAGCGAGAGCGGGAGAGATGGGGAGCGGCGTTTAAAACCCGACTCGCCCCCCGCCTCCCCCATGGGGCGGGCTCCTAACGAGGTTCTGCTGTAATGAGGTGCGGCTCGGATTCCTCCGCCGGACCCAGGACTCCTTTTAATTAAGGGGCGGGGGGAGGGGGGTAAAGAGTGCACGTTGTTAAATATAATTAACCCTCGTTTGAGAACACGGGTCGGGGGACATCTGCGTCGGCCGCGTAGCCGTGCGCACCCCGCCCCCGATTCCGGTCGCCACGGAGACTGGCGGTTGGCGGCTCCTGATCAGAGGTGCGGTCGGGCGTCGTTGGCGATGGTGGCGCTCTCGCCCGCTGCAGGCTCTGTCAGGTACTGATGACTGACGGCCTTAGGATGCCCGGGCACGGCAGACTCCACATTTCTGTGGTCCATGATGGACTCTAAATGGTTGCCACAGCGACAAGTCCCGCCTACTCGGACACTATTCGACCCGTTTCCTGATCTGCCTCACCCTCCTGAGGTTGTCTGCGGTCACCTCTTCGCTATGCGGTCAGAATTTGCACGTTTTAAGGCAAAGGCTGTTATCACCCAAATATCCGTCTTAATTCTGATGCTAGATGTTATGACTGAGTTTTTTATTTTTTGATGGTCATGTTATCAACCTTTTGTCTGGAAAGCAGCGCATTTCATAAACAAAAACCCGCTTTTCCCACGATACGATGCCGTAATATACGGTTTTGACACAGGAAGCAATCTGTGCAGTACAAAATGAGGCACGACAGGGACGGGGCCACAGGAAGGAGAGGTTGTGGTTTCCCTTTTCCTTTTCAGAACCAAATATGAGCTGAGCGTGACCAAGCTCCCCCTGTTTCTGCCGTCCGGAACCTTCCATTCACAGTGTTTGTTGCCTTTGTGGAAACGCGCTGTCCAGAGCGTACAGTTTTTTTCTCTGAGATATTACGTATTTATTCAGTGGAATTGTTATTGAACCGGTGGGGGTGAATCACCATGGCAACCTCTACAAGGGGCCCAAACTGAGGGCCCCATTTAGAGACACCGCTCTTCTTCCAGTCATGTGCTCACTGCTCAACCAATCGCTGCTCACCGCAGCCTCTTCGTTCTCTCACCCGGTTACGGGTCTTCTGGTGGTGTCGTAGAAAAACTTGAATAAACGGGCGAGAAAACTAGCCGTTAGTAGACCCACGAGGTCTTCAATTTTGGCGGTTCTGTCTGTGGGAGGATTAAAAAAGAAAACGGGTTTTTGGGTGGTTCAGGCCATTCATTTTGCGTGACCTCATACTTTTGCCAAGAATTTGTGTTTTTGCTTCAATTTTATTGTTATTTTGTAAATAAACTGTTCTGGATTTGTATTCGGAGGCTGTGGTGACTTTTGTTCCCCATGAGAGTGAACACCATTGAGAGTGAACTCCATTGCATTCATCGTACACACATAAGACCAAAACACTAACTGCTCCAATTACTGTGACTGCAGTGCATTTTAGTTCTTCTGGCAAAATGACATGTTACATTGGTAATAGCCTTATGGAATGCCAACCACACACAAATGAAAAAGTGAAAACCTGTTGAAATTAATTTTCCAAAATTAAGGGGCAATATATATATATATATATATATATATATATATATATAAATATATAGAAATAAGAGCAATAGAATATTGTAGCACTGAGTATAACTGCAAGTTTAGGATTTTTACTAACAAACTGATTATGTTGAACATTTCTGTAATGCCACATATAAATGTATTACACTATTTAAATGTGCCTGTGTGTATAAATAGTTATCTCTCCATTTCTGGAGAGAAAGTGAAAATAAATAAAAAATTGTGTTTATTTTTTGTTGAGATATAAAAAATGGATTGGAAGAGATCTGCTGTATATTAACTTCTGCTACTGAAACAGAGCCCTCCTCTGTGTTTTAGACCATCAGTGTGTTTTCAGTTCTAAATATTAAACACTCCATTCCCCCGCGTTACTTAA
The DNA here is from genome assembly GCF_013347855.1 of Anguilla anguilla. NCBI lineage: Eukaryota > Metazoa > Chordata > Actinopteri > Anguilliformes > Anguillidae > Anguilla > Anguilla anguilla. Next base: position 22,690,196 of record NC_049214.1, on the reverse strand, counting down.
AACCCAGAGTTGTCCGATGAATAAATCAGCTAATTTCGGAATGAAACAGATTGGGGGGGGGGGGGGGGGGGGGGGGGGGGGGGGGGGGGTAGCAGTAGAGATCCCCTAAAAATAAAGAGAGCACAGGGAATATTTGAATATATGGAGATGGTGGGTTTGGGGGGGGCTGGATTTGCTTCATTTTGCCACATAAACCCCACCCTCCAAAACCCCCCTTCCTGAATAAATGTAATGTCTCCCCAGTGTTAAAGAACTCACTGGACCCACATGTCTGGGGCTCCTCTGCAGTAATTAAGTGGGTCTTTTGGGGGGGTGGCAGTCATTCAGACCCGTCTGGGGGGAGTTTTTAAATCAGGCTGTTAACACAGCCCTCTGACCGTTCCTCCCACAGCCCCCCCTCCTCCCTTTCCAGGTGCGGTGCGGGGCGGGGCACTGACCCGTTACCGGTGAGGTGTCGGTTACCGGGGGAGGAGGGGTGGGTATTGGGGGGCAGGGCGAGCCCCCGTGCGTGCACACGCCCTCTGGGGCAGCCCTGATGTCTGCCTCACGCGCGCGGGGACTCCAGCGGGCCATGCTTTACCGCCACATTAATTAGAGCTGTAATTAACGAGGGGCTTCGCCCCGCCCGCTGCCGAGAGGCGGGAGTTGTCGAGGGAACCGCGGGAGCACGGCAGCCATGGATCATCAGAGCGCCTTTCCGCCGGTGAGAAGAATTCTGGGATTTTTAGCGGGGTGGGGGTAGTGTGGATGTTGAGGGGGAGGGGGGGCAGGAATTGATGTATTTGACTGACGTGCTTGGAGCAGGTGTGGGTTACAGGCTCTACAGGTGTACAGACCCCCCCGCTCATCACAGCCAGAAGGGGGTCAGATTCCCCGCTGGGGCGGCAGTGTAGCACAGTGGTTAGGGAACCGGGCTTGTAAGTTTATGGTTTTAGGTTTGATTCCCAGGAGGGGCTGTGGTACCCTTGAGCAATGTGCTTAACCCAGATTGCTTCTGTATATGTCCAGCTGTATAGATAGATTGTGTGTAAATGAACAAGAAGTGTAAAACGGAGAAAATCAAATTACTGTAAATACTACCCAGCATGGGTGCAGTATTGGGGGAGTGGGGTGGGGGTGAGGACAATTCCAAGGGCCCTGACTGACTAAGAATATGAGAACATAGGATTCTCTGGGGTGGTGGGGCCCAATGTGAGATCTTTCCATGGGCCCCAGGATCCCTGGGGGCACCCCAGCCCCCCAGCCCCCCAGCTCATTATTGGGGCGCTTGCGTCACGCTGTCCCGGCTGGACTACCGAAACTCTCTCATTCAGGAAGGTGCTGCTCGTCTCTCCTACGTTCAGCCGAAATGCCTCGCCCCTCCTCACCCCCCTCCCCTGGCTCCCGGGTTTGGCCCGAGACACGTTCAAATGTCTCGTCCTGGGCTGAAATACAATCCCCTCTTTTTGACACCTTACAGTGAAAGGTGAGGAACAAATGTCCACTTCCGCCATGTTTGAGCTTCTGTTACTTTGTTTCAGTAATATTTTGAGTAATTCTGACTCGTGGAAAACAAACTCCCAAGGGATACCCTACAGATGAGACCAGGATTATGCCTACAGTCAGAGGGGCTCAAGAATAGTAACCATTTTTTGGGTATGTAATTTTCAGGTTTGCGTTAAAAAAGGGGGTGCTACAGGAGGAGGTAACTGGGCCATGATTAGATGGCCAGGCCATGAGCACCAAGGTGGGAATCTGTCCAGGACAGACAGTTTGTGAGATGCCACAGGACCTTTAATGACGACTGCTACTTCACCCGTTCCTCTTCCTCTCTGGGGAAGAGGAGTTTTTTCATGCCAGTCAATATTTACAGCCTGACTTTTGTGGAGGTGGCCTGATACAGTGGCCTTTCCTCAGGCCGTAGAATATGTCAGAACTTCCAAGAGTTACTGTGAAACACTAGGAGCTATAGCAGTCCCATCATCAAGACAGAAAACCGAGATTAATCTCAGTGGGATTTCTGGCGAAATAAAGATTAAATAAGAGCAAGAAGATGAAGAAGAGAGGGAAGATTTCAGTTTAATTAATGTACATGTGGGATTCCACACATGCTGTTACGATATAGGCTCATTCTGCTCTGTGCCCTGACATCACTGAAGTTCTTTAGGTGGACCTGAGGCCTAATTACCGGTAGGTATGCAATCCAGGTGTGCCAGTCCCCTCATCAAGAGACAGTAAAATGAGATTACACTTCAATGGGGCTTCCGAGCGAAACACAGATTAAAGAAATAAGTGGAAAAGAGAGGAAGAGGAAGAGGCAAGCTCTCGGTATAATTAACGTGCGTGTGTGATGCAGCACATTACACAGACAGTCTGTTCTGTGCTGTGACATTACTGCACTCCAGCAGGTGGACCGGCGGCCTAATTAGCTGCTGGTAATGTGATGCAGGTAGAGATGAAGACTACAGAGAGGCCTGTGTGAGGGGACCCTTTAACCCTTTGAAGAGTAGGATTTTTGGAATGTTTCCTCGGTGTTCTAGAACTCGAGAACATTGCTTTGAGTTACCAGTAGTGATCGTTACAGCAGCATTAGAATTGTCGGTTAAGAGCATTCTAATCACGTGCTTGTGATCTCGCACCTTAAAGGGTTAAATCAGTGGTCCTCAACCCTGGTGCTCAGAGTCATGTCTTCCGCTAGCCATTGCCTTTTTAAAATTAGCCTCTCATACAGATCCCAGATACTGAGTGGGGTGAGCCAGCTGTGTAATCAGTGAGTCAGCTGTTTGTTAATTGGCCAATTAGTGCTGATTAACGGAGAAAACCAGCGCAACCCTCTGGTGTGAATGGCAAGACGTGTGCTCGTTGAATGAAGTTCTCCCTGGGAAAATGTTAAATCTAAATCTCTTGTGAGAATCCTTGGTCCTATTTTGGTGAGGCTCTCTGCCTCCTGCTACTGGGATTGGGGGGTCACTGACTGCCCTTAGTTGGGGCTATTGGGGGGTGGGGGGGTGGGAAGGGGGTCTTGGGGGCTTTTGCCTTCAGCCATGGTCATCCTCACTGCTATCACCATGTTCTCAGAGACACAGGCTTGTCATCAGTGCTTCTGGCTTATGCGTATGCGTGTGTGTGTGTGTATGTGTGTGTGTGTGTGTGGGTGTGTGAGTGTGTGTGTGTGTGTGTGTGTGTGTGCGCATCAGTGATTATTTCAGGGGCAGCGTTATGCAAAATTAGTACTGAATTTTTCACTTTAAAAAAATAAATTCTGGTAATATCTGCTGAACAGGGCAACAGAGCAATTGGGCTGAATATGTATGTCTCATTATGAAATATTCATAAAGCTGCACGGAAAATACAGCATTGATAGTGGGATTGGAGAGGTGCATGTGTGTGTGTATGTGTGTGTGCGCGTGTGCACATGCCCTGAGTGTGTGTGTGTATGAGCGTGTGCGCGCATGTATGTATGCGTGTGTGTCTGTGTGTGCTGTGTGTATGCGTGTGTGCACATGCACTGTGTGTGTGTGCATTTGCACATGCACTCTGTGTGTGTGTGTGTGTGTATGTGTGTGTGTACGAGCGTGTGTGTATGCATGTGTGTGTATGTGTGTGTGCACATGCACTGTGTGTGTGTGTGTGTGTGTGTGTATGCGCTGTATGCAGTGTGTGTGTGTGTGTGTGTGTGCGTGTGTGTGCGTGTGAGCATGAGCACACATGCGTATGTGCATGCGAGGAAAAGAGGGCAAAAAGTCAATATAGCCAAAGCCTTCGGACTGACTCCTTGGATCAAATTTCTGACGTCCATTAGCAAGCGCAGTGGTGTCTTCCTCTTTTCTTTTTCCTCCTCATTTAAAGCGCCCCTCCTCCTCAGGCCGGGGTGATCCGAGTGGCCCCGTTCATCCGATCCCCCCTCTCCTCCATCCCTCCCTTCTCCCTCTCTGTCCATCTACCGGAATTAAGAAATTAATGAGGGATAGATTCCTTACAGGCGGCCTGGGCAATGTTTACCACTGATGAAATTATAATGCGGGCCCCCATGCATTATTTATGAGCCAATTAGAGGAAGTGTTGCTTGATTTGATGAGGAGCAGACACGCGAAAGGCATTTAACTAATAGAGAGCAAGAGTGCCGAACGGGAGAAGGGAGGGAGGGAGGAGGGGAGGGGGGGATGACGACAGCTCTCTTGGATGACGTGGCTAATTGCCTGCTTTATCAGCCTGTCACCGATAGGCATGCATATTTCATTGTTCTCAAAGACTTTGATTGTTTGCGCTCGTGTCAGGTCTGTAACAATGAGAAGGCTGGTCAGTGTGGAGTGTAGTTAAAGACTGGCAGCAAGAGGAGAGAGAGAGAGAGACAGAGAGAGAGGTGGAGAGGGAGAGAGAGGGAGAGAGAGAGGTGCAGAAGTGGAGGGTGGAAGGGGAGAGAGAAATGGACAGATGCAGCAGGGAAAGGGGAGAGGTGGAGAGATGGACAGAGAACAGGGGAAGGGAGAGGGAGTTTGGACACATTGACTCGCTCCTCATTCTTGCCTTTGTGCCACAGCACTGTGGTAAAACTTGCCTCAGGTCTGGTGAGGACTCCGCTCTAAACTGAGATAATACAATATGCACACAGCACTAAACCAGACCTTCGCCCTCACGGTCTTCATCCCCAGGAACTCACATCTTTTACATGCAACACATTTAGATTCACTGAAGGGATTCAGGCTAAGTGTCTTCGCTCAGGATGACAACGACAGTCGAACCCACAACCTCAGGGTTGCCAGCCCAGTTCCCTAACAACTGCACTACACTTCCACCCCGAGTGATCTACCCAAAGCACCTTCCCTCTCTTCCTCCCAAGAGTTCAGAGTTTTCAGAGTTCTAGGGGAACGACGCAAAATCACTCTGAGGAAGAGAGCGCGTGTTGTCATGACAGCGCCTGGTGGGGTGGGACATGGGGGAAGTGTCTGATTCTGATTGGCTACAGAACTGAAAAGCAGAACCTGGAGTGTGGTCATCCTTGATTATCTGAGGAGCGATGGTTTATCTGAGAGAGTCGTTTTTCTTTTTTTGTGTACACCTCGTGGATCAAGTGGCTGGCCCTCTCCACGTAACAAAAGCACTTCAGACAGGCCTGTATGATGTAGATCATCTGAAACGGCATTTTGGCGTTTACCACCTCTCAAGAAGCAGGCATCCCTCCAGAAAAACCCTGATCCACAACTCCCACAGATTTAAGCGTAATTATTCACATTCATTTTTATTTGGTTTGTCTCGTCTGTATCACCTGACAGGGGTAGCCGCATCTCGATCTAAAACACTCCAGCGATCAGACCTCCGTTTGATAACGTTGAATTCTGTTGATATTTAACACTCCTGTTGTCTCCATATTATGCATTGCACCCCAGGTCCACAGGGTCAAAAATGACCCAACCCCTCAGGTCCCCCTGTGATAAGGCCTCTTTGAATTTCCAACCCTAAATCAATATTTTTCATGTACAAAACAACTGGTCACTCATCAAGAAATCGATGTATAATTATTCCTGCACAGTCCAGAGAGACCTTATTTCTTCAGTCTATACCACTCATTTTTACTACAAAACACATAATACTTGTTTAAATTTGTTTGGTGTAATAGATGTGTGGTGCTTAACTTTGATTATGACTTCTGAGTTCATAACTGCAGGGTTAGAGACCCAAAAGACAATCTTTGTACTCAAAAGACTGATGGTCTACCACTTTCATAAAAATATGAAAAAGGTCAATATTCTACTATTTCTAATGGTAGGGTCACTCCTCATCAAACTTCATGCTGAAAAAAAATTTATTTGGAGGGTACCGCTGTTTAACTCATTTTTGACCCTGAGGATAACAGGAGAGTTCATTGCTGTCTCCTCTAAGAATCATTCTTAGAATGAAGTGCAAACTGACAGTAAATTGTTAAAAGCATCCAGCTAAGAAGTTCATTGATGGCAGACATTTTATTTCCTTCTTCATAACTGTGGTGCAGTCAAATTCTGCAGCGTGAACTTTAGCTGAAAACACCTGTTGCCTGCCGTACCACACCCCTCCCTTCACGAGCTCAGGCTTTTCCAGTTGGGATATCCCGTTACTGGGGGGGTTTCTCGCCGCTCCTGTGGCGCCCCCTGTTGAAAAGCAAACGCGCCTGGCAGGCCTCTTACGTCCCCCTGCCCTGACGTATTTAAAGGCTTTAAAATGGGAGTAACCGGATAGCTGCTAATTAATAAAGCTGTCCGGTAAATGGGCTGCCACCTGACCAGCTCCGTCCCCGGCCCCATCGCTAAGGTTACCTCCCCATTGTCTCGGGCCAGCCCCCGCCGCGGGCCTCCGGCCTAATTAAGCTAATGCTATGCAAATGAGCCCTCCGGCCATTCACTGCCGCGCGCGGGGGGGCTGCTAATGGAATAATTGGGCCGTCTTACCACAGGGCAATTAAGGCGGTGTTAGCTGAAATTATCGCTGATTGTTTTAATAACAGAGGCTGTGGGGTGGGTGGGGAGTAAGGGGGGGGGGGGGGGCGCAATTCTGTGACCAGGTGGGGCGATTTAAGATAAACTGCAGAGTAAATGAGCAAGCAGCACTACTGTAAGGGAGGGAGGGGCTCAATGCTCCGCCCATTGGGGGTTTGCCTTTTTATTTTCTGTTCCAACCAAACATTGAACTGCCGGCTATTATGACATCATAAAGCAAACACATTAGGGGTTCCATCTGTGTTCTAAAATCCACTCAAGGCCTGCTGGCTCAGACTTGCAGGCCTAGGAACATGATTGGTCATTCAACACTGGGGAAAAAAGGTAACATAGAGGACAAAAAGTGTTTAGAAAGTAATTCCTCTAGGTTCAAAGGTTAGTTTGACTATGGGGTGACGTGGGGTGGTAGACAACTGAAACCCATTATGGGGAGCATGCAGCTGAATTCACAACAGATTCCCCTGCTGAGTTTTGTAGATGTAAACCATTTCAGGTTATATAAAATAGCTGCATGGTTTTACACCCCAGGAAGGTATAAAAATGGCACTGACTCCTATTTTGTTCTCATTATTATAATTTCTGTAAGGACAAGACAGATCACAGCTGATCTTCATGTATTCCTCCAGTTTGGTTTCCCCAACCATCAGTAAAATTTAAGACGCCCTACAGTCCGAGTACTCTCTGCCTGAGACCAATAAAAAGCCACGGTTTCGGGACGGGAAGGGGCGAATTGCAAAGAGACTGCTTTTAAATGAAAAATAAACAGGTCAATAAGAAAGAGGGAAAAAAGAGGTTCCCGTCCCACGGCTGGCCAGGCGTGCCGGTGGTAGCCCCCGCCCCCCCCCCCCCCCCCCCCCCCCCCCCGTGGGCCGTCCTGAATGCATCAGGGGGCTGAAGCCGAGCCCCGGGTCCCAGACACCGGATCGAACTTCCCCAAATGCCCCGCCGTGACCACGGCCAGCCGCCCGCATCGATTTTCCCCCTCAATTACGGAACGGACGCCGCTGCGCCAGATCTGAGCAGGAGGGGGGGGGGGGGGGGAAATAAAAAAGAATCAACACACCCCAGCGCCCAGCGCCCGGTCCCAACCGAGCGCTTTCCCTCCAAACGTAATTGGATTTTTATCGACGGGCGCGCGGTCGCCCCCGGAGACGGGGTAAACGTCGGCTTGAGCGCGCTGGCTACGGCGTGAATTCAGGTGCGCTCGGAGTTCCGCATATTTAATCATCCAATCACAAGACGCAATATCCAATTGCGTCATAGCCCAATCTATTTCTGTGTGTTTGGGATGGTGGGGACCACAGAAGTACCCAAGCCAGCCGGAGCCCTTGCCTGAGTGGTCCGTGTCTACTGCTTATGGTTCCGAATTTTTTTAAACCCTTAATTTGGAAGCGGATAACTGTCCCCCTGGGCTCTGAAATTCAGCCGAGGAGCGTCAGCTATACGAGGTTTTATACTGGCTGCACTTTTCAAAGCTGCTATGGCTGACGTGGGTTTATACATTTATGAGCTGGTGTAAGGATGGAGTGTAGCACAGTGGGTAAGGAACTGGGCTTGTAACCGAAAGGTCGCAGGTTCGATTCCCGGGTAAGGACACTGCCGTTGTACCCTTGAGCAAGGCACTTAACCTGCACTGCTTCAGTATATATCCAGCGGTATAAATGGATACAATGTAAAATGCTATGTAAAAAGTTGTGTAAGTCGCTCTGGATAAGAGCGTCTGCTAGATGCCTGTAATGTAATGTAATGCTTTATGCCTTTATGAGCACCATCTATGCTGGGTGGAAGGAACGACTCACCACCACCCTTAGGACATTAGGCAAGGGATTTACAAAGATGTGGGATTGAGCTCATGTATGACAGGGGTAACACCTGCACAGGTACCTTACCTGTACTTACACCTGTTATCTACACCTACACCTATATCTGAACCTCCACCTGTACATGCTTAATCGGGTCACTCAGGTTTCTGGCCGGGAAGGTCAGGGCTGTTGTCTCAAATGCAGCTGCAGAGGCAATGCTTTACAGAAACCAGCTTCAGAGACACCTTACAGAAACAAGCTTCAGAGGAAACGCCTTACAGAAACCAGCTTCAGAGGAAACGCTTTACAGAAACAAGCTTCAGAGAAGCCTTACAGAAACCAGCTTCAGAGGAAACACCTTACAGAAACCAGCTTCAGAGAAGCCTTACAGAAACCAGCTTCAGAGGAAACACCTTACAGAAACCAGCTTCAGACACCTTACAGAAACCAGCTCCAGAGGAAACGCTTTACAGAAACAAGCTTCAGAGGAAACGCCTTACAGAAACAAGCTTCAGAGGAAACGCCTTACAGAAACCAGCTTCAGAGGAAACGCCTTACAGAAACAAGCTTAAGAGAAGCCTTACAGAAACCAGCTTCAGACGCCTTACAGAAACCAGCTTCAGAGAAGCCTTACAGAAACCAGCTTCAGAGGAAACGCCTTACAGAAACCAGCTTCAGACGCCTTACAGAAACCAGCTTCAGAGAAGCCTTACAGAAACCAGCTTCAGAGGAAACACCTTACAGAAACCAGCTTCAGACACCTTACAGAAACCAGCTCCAGGTCGGGACCCTAAGCACCTGCCCCACAGAGTACGTTGCGTTCCAGAAGATTTATTTAAAAAAGAAAATCTAAATAAATAAATGATCCATCTTTAGAAGAGGATGGTGGTCAGAAGACTCCAGGAACACAATGCCCAAATGAACTGCCATTGTTTTGGGTTTGCATTTCAGCCCGGATTCAAATTACTCATGTTCTAAGACAAAAGGAGACAGGAGATCCAAACCGAGCTAAACGCTCATGAGCTCACAAACGCTGGGCCAGAGTAGCGAGTGACATCACCGCGTCACCCGGGGGGGGGTGAGCGATGTTTCAGAAAGGGAAGGCGTACCTGGCCCAGTGTACCTCTGGCTCTGCCCAGCGTGTCCTGATCACAGAAGATTGCCAGCGGGTGGCATTTATCTGACAGTGCCATCAGATCCCTGTGGGGGCGGGGGGGGCGGGGCTTCCCGCCCGTAATTGGAGTCAGCGATCTGATCAGGCCTCGGGTATTTGGGGTAACCAAAGGCCTGCTTGGTCTCGGGTGATAATACGACAGATCAGACAGCTAATCTCCCAGGATCCTCTTCTTCCCTCCCCCCGCCCGCCCCCCCCCCCCAGCACCAGGGGCCGTATGAATATTCGGCGGCACGTGGTAGAAGCAGCAGGGCCGGTGTCGGGGTCGCTGGCTTTGCATGGGGGGGTAATGAGGTCTAATCCCCTCCCCGACTCCTGTCCCGTTTACACCACTCTGGGCTGGGACACCTGCTAATGGACTAATTAACCCCTGACCCCCTGCACTGCCCAGCACCGTCACCCCACTGCCCAAATCACCCCCCCTCCCACCACCACTCATCCTGCCCAGCACCGTCACCCCACTGCCCAAATCACCCCCCCTCCCACCACCACTCATCCTGCCCAGCACCGTCACCCCACTGCCCAAATCACCCCCCCTCCCACCACCACTCATCCTGCCCAGCACCGTCACCCCACTGCCCAAATCACCCCCCCTCCCACCACCACTCATCCTGCCCAGCACCGTCACCCCACTGCCCAAATCACCCCCCCTCCCACCACCACTCATCCTGCCCAGCACCGTCACCACACTGCCCAAATCACCCCCCCACCACTCATCCCACACACCAGAGACCACAGAAGTGTGGGAGAGGATGAGAGAAGGAAAGAGAGAGAGGGAGAGAGGGGCAGAGCAAGAGAGACAGAGGGAGAGAGGTAGAGAGGAAGAGAGGGAAAAGCAAGAGGGAGGGAGGGAGGGAGAAAGAGAGACAGGGAGAGAGAAAGGGAAAAGCAAGAGATACAGAGGGAGAGAGAGACAGAGGGAGTGAGAGATGGACAGGAAGAGAGGGAAAAGCAAGGGGGGAAGAGGGGGAATGGGGGAACAGGAGGGGGAAAGAGGGTGAGTGTGGGGGAACGGGTGGGGGAAAGAGGGGGAACGGGAGGGGGAATGGGAGGGGAGAGGGGGAAAGAGGGGGAACGGGAGGGGGAATGGGAGGGGAGAGGGGGAACGGGTGGGGGAAAGAGGGGGAACGGGAGGGGGAACGGGGGGGGGGGGGTGAAACTCATGATCTCCCCTCAGTGCTGTCAGCTCCCCGGCTGTGATCGTGTTTCTCCTCCCCGTTTGTTCTGGGCCTCTGGTGTTTGTTTCTGGGAGAGCTCGGCGACGTTTGTTTGCATCGCCTCCCGCGCGGCGCTCCCCGTGGACCTCCGCTCCACATTTACCCAGAATGCCCTGCAATCTGTCCAGGGAGGCCGCCTCCAGTCTCACCGCTGGCGTCGGCGGGACGTTCGCCACGGTAACGGCCTCCGTGCTTCGACGACCCCCCTTACAGAAAAGCGCGGCCCAGACCTCATTTTAGAGGATCTAACGCTCACAGTCACGGCTGTGCTAATCCGGTCGCTGCCATTGGCTGTCAGCACCACACCGGGAGCTTACGCCTGCACACAGGGGCTATCCAGCAGCGACTGGCACGGGCACCGGCAGGATTCACAGGATTCAGGCCAGACTATCGGCCTCATCTCCGCACTGGAAACTGGCCTTTCAGCAGGAAGCACCGCTCAAGAAATGGACACGCATCGTGGCGAAGGTCCCGCTACTGCACTGGTTCACAGGAGGAGGGCGGGGCCATGGCCGCGACTCCGTTATAAAAGCCCATAAGCGGCTGCAGACGCCCCCATTTCAACGGCCTTATGCGCCGCGCAGTCGGGACCGCCAGCCCCCGAGCGGCGTTCCCTTAATCAGGCGCCCAGGCAACTGCAGGCGGAGACAAATAAATCAACAATGGGGTTACGGCATCTCCAGCGCCATCTGGTGGTGGAGTTGTGTTTATGTTGGGGGGGGTCCATTCTGTTAGGCTAGCAGGAGATTTCTAAACCAACAAACAATTTTACACACGCAAGTTCAAGCCTGCATGCGCATACACGAAAAAATGACTAACGAAAGGAACATAATGTGGGCGGCAGTGGAGCACCGTGGGTAAGGAACTGGGCTGGTGTCCGAAAGGTCATAGGTTCGATTCCTGGGTAGGACACTGCTGTTGCACCCTTGAGCAAGGTATATATCAAGCTGTATAAATGGATACAATGTAAAAAAAAGAATGCTATGTAAAAGACGTGTAAATTGCTCTGGATAAGAGCGTCTGCTAAATGCCTGTAATGTAACACTCTCAAAAGTACAAAAATGAACAGTAAAAGCTTAACTTATTATTTTTTTTAAACCATCGAGTAATTACTGCTGATTTGAAGAAGAAAATTTGGTGTAGTGCTGCCGCCAAAAGGCCTCGGCGTTCCCGTGAACCGGGTTCTCTATCCTTGCGGGTCTTGCGGTATAAGGGAAAAATGGAATTGAATTTCAAAGTGAATCAGCTTGTACAAACAGAGAAAGATGTGTATCTTTTTTATTTTTTAGTCAGGATACATTTTGACACCGGGTGCAACATCTGGAGGAGACAGACGGGCGAAAATAAAATGAACAGGGGGGGATAAATTAAAGCTGACAAGCCGACACACAGGCAGGCACGCGCCGCAACAGCTGCTTCAGATCTCGTAGACGTATTGGGCTTGTCTGGATGCGCGACTCCGCTCCTTCACTCGCGGCGAGGTGCAGGGGAGCGCCGAAACCCGCGCGCCTTAGAAATGCGCAATGCAATTTAAAAAGGACAGAGGAAAACGGGGATTACGTACAACTGTGTTAAAAATGTTAAACGAGATAACGGCTCCTGTCCGTCTCCTGGAAAAATCACGATAATGTTAACGGTTGAAAATGTAAACATGAATGTAACCTGGGCCACCGCATTTCACCGTTTCGCTTTTTAAAGTCAAGAAACTTCAGCAAATAGAAAAAATTTAAAAATAATTAAAACATTATAATATAGATTTTGTGGGGTATCATTTATAAAAAAAAAAATTTAAGTACCGGATTTCCATACTGAAGCGTGCGCTTTATTCTGAATATAAAAAGTAGCCGGATAGCCAACTAAGTAGGCAACGTTAAGAGATATTTTTATGCTGATGAAAGTATCACAAAGATGGTTGGCAGAAACTACTGCTCTTTGCAGAGGTAACATTTGGTGGGGGGTGGAGAGCAAGCAGGACGGGGCGGGGGGGGGGTGAAGAAAAAAATGAATTTTGAAAAAGTGAGCAGCACCCAGGGGGTCCCTGAAGCTTGTGAAAAATTAAAGTCGACGGATTCAAACTGTCCAATTTCCACATCAAACGAGTCCTGTCCCCGCACTCCTGCAGAAACAGCATCAAACGCCACATACAGTAGCCCCAGAAAGAGCTTCTGTAGCCCTCCACCTTTTTTATAAGACCAGTGGTACTTTTTTTTTTTTTCCTTGATAATCCCCATTTCTAATTCCCCTACGCACTGTACTGGTTACACTAGCCAGTGTCTCTCTCCTGTCTAATTATACCCCAGTGAGTCTATTAATCAACTTGTAAATTATTTAAGATGGAGAGCTTCTCTAAGTCCCACTGACTCCGCGAGGGGGGGGGGGGGGGGGGGGGGGGGGGGCAAGGTGGGGGAGAGAGAGACAGAGAGAGAGAGAGAAAATAAAGGAAAAGGGGCTACAGAGAGTGAGTGTGTTTGTGTGAGTATATGTGTGTGTGAGTGTGTGTATGTGTGTGTGTGTGTGTATTGTGAGTGAGTGTGCTTGTGTGAGTATATGTGTGTGGGTTTGCATGAGTATGTGTGTGTGTGAGTGAACTGGTGTGAGTGTTGTGTGTGTGTATTGTGAGTGAGCGTGTTTGTGTGAGTATGTGTGTGTGTGTATTGTGAGTGAGTGTGTTTGTGTGAGTATGTGTGTGTGTGTATTGTGAGTGTGTGTGTTTGTGTGAGTATGCGTGTGTGTTTGAGTAAGTGTTGTGAGTGAGTGAGTGCGAGAGACGTGGAGTGAGTGAGAGATTTGGGGTTCCCACAGGACCCCCGAAACTCGAGGGCTGCCGCGCTCCCGGAGGAGACCGACCTCTCCAACGTTTACTTTCATTTGGGCTTCCCCTTCTCTCTTTTCCTCTCTTCCTCCCCTGCCTCCCTGTTACCGCTGCATGTATTCATGAATTCATGCTTGTGTGGAAGAGTTTGTGCATAAGAACAGAGAGGGAGGGAGAAAGAGAGAGGGAGGGAGGGAGGGAGGGAGGGAGGGAGGGAGAAAGAGACCAAGCACAGGCACTTGTGCATGAGAGAAGTACAGAGTTAAAATATTTTAGTATTTGACACCACACTGCACTAATATTCACAGAGCAGGGATGCACTGCAACATCGTTAACTTCCTCCCATCGTTACCATGCCCACGTGATTGAGTTAATGACCCAGATCACTACCCGTCTGCTTCGGTTCCCAGCCAGGGAGCTACTGCTGTTCCCTTGAGCAAGGTACCCAACCTGAGTTATTATTATTTTTTGTACATAAATATAATCTGTGCAAATCACTGTGGAGAAGTGGGTTTACAAAACGCTGACACACACACGCACGCACGCACACACACACACACGCACACACACACAAACTTTGAAGATTGACATGCTATGATACAGGAAGCAGCATCATAATGAAGGAGGTGCTTTCAGGAATGCCTCGTGGAAACTGCATATGTGTAACGCCTGCACTGTTTGCATGTTCCTTTTTAAGGATTGCAGGGCCGTTAAGCGCCCGTTAGTGTGTTCATGTGCCTTCCAAATAGTTTTGCTGCTAGCATATCTATGCATGCTCCTAAAATGGCCCCCGTTAGTCTATCTATACACATTTGTAATATCGCTCCTGTTAGCGTATCTATACACATTCCTAATATCGTCCCAATTAGCGTATCTATACACATTCGTAATATCGCCCCAGTTAGCGTATCTATACACATTCCTAATATCGCCCCCGTTAGTGTATCTATACACATTCGTAATATCGCCCCAGTTAGCGTATCTATACACATTCCTAATATCGCCCCCGTTAGTGTATCTATACACATTCCTAATATCGCCCCAGTTAGCGTATCTATACACATTCCTAATATCGCTCCAGTTAGCGTATCTATACACATTCCTAATATCGCTCCAGTTAGCGTATCTATACACATTCCTAATATCGCCCCCGTTAGTGTATCTATACACATTCCTAATATCGCCCCAGTTAGCGTATCTATACACATTCCTAATATCGCCCCCGTTAGTGTATCTATACACATTCCTAATATCGCCCCAGTTAGCGTATCTATACACATTCCTAATATCGCTCCAGTTAGCGTATCTATACACATTCCTAATATCGCTCCAGTTAGCGTATCTATACACATTCCTAATATCGCTCCCGTTAGCATATCTATACATGGTAATATTGCCCTGTTAGTGTATATTTTTGCACGTTTGTAGCATGTTAGCGTCTGAGCGGCACCGCGTTTCCCGTCGCCGTCTGCGCGTTGGGGTTTGACGGGTTTTGGCCCTCGTTAGGTTTGATCCCCGCTCTTGCGGGCGCCGTAAAAACCCCGGCCCCCGGCACAGCGGGTCTTGGCGGGATGTTTATTAAATTAATAAAAAGTTGCTCAAGGCGAGCGGCGCGGCGGCGGGCCCCGGGGGCGGCGTGATTGGCACTCTCAGCCGCTCCGCCGGCCCCCAGGGGCCCCGCCGCGCTCACTTTAACTAACCGGCCCTGACTGCAGGAGCGCCGCTTGACGTGCCACTTCTCCCCTCTCTCTCTCTCCCTCCCTCCCTCCCTCCCTTCTTTCCCCCCTCTCCCTCTCTGATTTTCCCTGTGAGGAGACGGAGCTTAGATCTCTGCAGGCGAACCAGCCGGGAGTCCAAGGGGCCGGGGACACTGACAGAGACGGGAGGATGAGAGGAGAGACAAGAACATGGAAATAAAAAAAACCAGGGAGAGGGAAAGCGAATGAAGAGCAGGGGGCTGATGTTCCTTCCTGTCTCTCTCTCACTCCCCCCCTCCCTGTCCTTTTCCCTTTCTCTCTCTCCCTCCCTGTCCTTGTCTCTCTCTCCCCCGGTCTCTCTCCCTCACTGTCCTTTTCCCTCTCTCCTCCTGTCCTCCGTCTCTCCCCCTCCTCTCTCCTGAAGAAGGCAGGAGGGCCTGGCAGGAGGGACAGGGACAGGACGGGGGGGGGGGAGGCAAGGCAGACAGGGAAGAGGAAGGGGGAGACGGGTCACGACAGGGGAACAGGGCTGACTCCCCCGTCAGTTAAAAAAAACCCGATCTGACAGACAAACAGACAGGCCTGGTGAAAGCTAAGCACTATGGGAGACAGACAGAAAGACAGGGCAAGAGAGAGAGCTTCATGCACAATAACACATTTTATCATCTAGCAGAAGCGCTTATCCAGCACAATTTATACAGATTATATTCTTTCACAAGTTGTCCATTTATGCAGCTGGATATTTTACTGAAACACTTTGGCTTAAGAACCTTACAACGGTAGCACCCAGCCCAAAACCTTTGAGTGACAAGCGCAGTTCCCTAAGAACTATACCATGAAGTACTATACTGCTGCCACATAAGGCCATTTCATATACAATTTCTAACTTAAATCTTTGCGTATTGTTTTTCCTGTATAGGCGGAGAGAAAAGAAAATCACTGATGTGGTGTCTAGTAAAATTCTGGCCCTAAAATAGGCTATGATAGCATATATACATTAAAAGGATTCTCTTCACTTTCCTCTCACAAAAACAATCGACAAAAACATCATTCATAATCGGATTTTAAAAGGGAACCAAAACTCCGTTTGAAAATGAAGGAAAAAACAAAAACAAACCAAGACAAAAAGAAGGCCTCTCTCTCTCTCAGCTGTCAATTCTTATTGAGGAGCTTCGCACGAGTTATTTGCATAAGCCGCGAGCAGGAACTGTTGTCGGCTGCGTATCGTATGGAGAAGACGCCCCGATTTTCATGTGCAAATGCGAGCCGCGCCAAAGCGGCGCATTATTATTTCATCAGTGCGTGGAAACCGGCGCGCGGCGGCGGGCTGTGTCCCGAACTCCCAGCGGACGCTTCGGGATTCTGGCCTCCTGCGGGGCTGTTTACATTCGGTCTGTGCCGCTTTAAAAGGGCAGAACCACCTCGGGAACGAGCCGGCAGCCGAACGAAAGGGAGCCGTGGTGCGAGACGATACTCGTGGGCCAGCACAGTGAGGGAGCTCTCCTGTATTAATTACTATAAACTGCGAGGCGTTCAACTGACTTTGAAGTGAAAAATAAAGATATTATTGCGGCCAATTATTGACGCTCTGAGACACTTAAAAAAACCGTAACGAATATCAGATTGTTTAGAATGCACATGACGACAACAAAGAGGAACAAAAATATCTTTGTTTTGTACACCAAGAACTGACACTCCGCTGGTACATAGATAATACGAACATTAGAAAATCATAGCATAAAACAGGCTTGTAAGAATAGCTGATGCAATTTGCTGTGATGGTTGGAAAATATTGGGTTCAGTTAGGCTCAGGAAAAGGTTAATAGGTGAACAGAGACAGGGAAAATAATGTGTTTAAAGATACTCAAAACCCAGAACAATTTGTGTGTGTGTGTGTGTGTGTACATAAATAGCAGGCGAAAACCATTAAATTGAATTCTGTTTGAATATCTGTTCTTACTGACATGCTGCTAAAAAGACAGGAAAATAGAAAACTTAGGACAGAACTTGGGACCCCCCAGCAAGAAGAAAAAAAAAACTGGCAAAGGAAAAAAAACCTCAAAAGGACCCCATCTTAGAGTCCTCTTATGCCAGGCCTAGACTCAAAGTAAAATTTCAAAGTCAAAGTCAAATTTATTTAAAATGCATTACCACCAACATCTCAAAAATACTTTACAATAAAACAAAGAATACATTAAATAATATGTATGCATACACACATTTAGCAAAAACAAATATGCACATACACGCACGCAGGTGCAAAAGTAGGAAAATAAAAGAATGACCTTGGAATGATCAAATGAATGAATGAGAGAGAGCCATACAACCATGATCAGGCACTGCAATGTGTTGGTTACGCTAAAAAGTAATGGGAAGTCTCTCTTGCAAATAATCTGACCGTTTGCAATATTAAAGTAGATTATCGCCCAGGGTTACGGCTAACTGGTATAAAAAATTTTTTTTTTAAAAGCATCTGGCTGTATTGGGCCGTATAACTTTCCACTACAAAGCTGAACCAGGCCACATGGATACAGTAAAAGAAGAAGCTAGCTGAATTGAGGACTATGGCAAAAAAACTTTCCAGACTGTGGCCTCTCTGAAATAAGATTGGGCTCACTCCACTATAGTGAAAGTTTTAATTGGCTCACTCCACTATAGTGAAAGTTTTAATTGGCTCACTCCACTATAGTGAACGTTTTAATTGGCCCTCTCCCGCTACCAAAATCTGAGGTGGGTCTGGCACAGGCAATATGGCTGCCTGCTGCTCACCAACCATTCCACTACCCCCACAATTGTTAGCAATATAGTGGTTAATGAACTGAGCCTCTAATTTAAGGGTTGCAAGTTCAAATCCACAGAGGGGTACTGCTTTTGTACCTTTGAGAACAGTGCTTAACCTTAAGTATGCAAGTAAAATATCAAGCCATACAAATGAACAGTGAGAATGTAAAATTTAAATAGCTCTGAATAATAGTGCCTTCTAAGCCAATAAATTACAGTAAAACAATGTGATTCCTATAATAACTGCCACAGATAATCCAGAATATATAATCCTTGGCAACTGGAAAAAATTCATGACCCAGTGAATGGGGCAACGAGTGTGTAAAAATGAAGAAAAGCCGTTGATAAATCACACGGACGCCCCCCGCCCCCCCCCCCGTCCACCTCCAAGGGAGCAACAGTTTATGCCGTGACCCGCGTGGCGGAGTCGGCAGCTGTTTCCAGCGGCGTTGTTCTGAAGCGGCGCGGCGTCCGACACCACCGCAGACCTCGCCCCGCGATACACGCTCATTAACCGCCGTCTAATTAGCCCTAACGACTCGCTCGCACAGATCCCTGGAGCTAATTAATTACCGTGGCGACTGGAGAGTAAACACAGAGGAGGGGAGAAAATAAAAATAAATAAACGCGAGCGAAGAAAAAAGGAAGCTTAAATCGGACGTAGCGGGCAAATTCCTTATCAAACCGCATTTTTAATTGACAATAATCAATATTCAGGGCGCTGCTTTATCGTGGTTTATATTACAATCAAGAATCATGAATACTTAATGTTTAAACTCCCCTCCCAATATTTTAAATCCCAGAGTTTAAGGCATTCGGGTAATCGGAGGTGATTAAAAATAAATAGAGCACTTACAGCACAACTGCTAATTCTGACATTCATACATTACACGCATAACACACACATGCACACACACACAGTATGCACGTACGCACACACACTCACATGCCCCAACAGTGTTAAAACAGGAACGTTAAGGCTGTTCTTGATGTGAAGGCCATCCACAGACCTGCGTGTCACTCACATCAGAAAGACTCCTCATAACATCGCAGACTATCACAGCATCGAGCCTAACGAACAGGTCCTCCCTTCACCTTTCGCCTTCCTGAACACTGGGGCTGAGGGATCTCTAATTAAAGACAAGACAAATGATGAGAGAGAGACATAGACAGAGAGAGACAGAGAGACGGAGAGAAAGAGAGAAAGAGAGACAGTGTGCGTGTGTCTATGTGTGTGTATGTGTGTGTGTGTAACGAAGGAAATCTTGACTGAAATAATGTTACATGCCTTGTAGTTGACTGAGAAGTTCCTGAGGATAAAGGAGGGAAAATATGACAGCATAGTGAAGGTGACGCTACACAGCAAAACCTGGAGGCCTGAAGACCCCTCCATTCCCAAAGTCTCCTTCCTTCCTGCCCCCCCCCCCAACCTCCCTCCTCCTCCTGCATTGCCCCCCACAACCCCTCGCCGCCTCTCCTCTTGCACCCCCCCCCCCCCTCCTCCAACCATCTCATAACAGAAGGGAAAGCAGAGGCACAGAATGGCTGAATTATTTTGTCAAGTGGAGCGGTGTAATATGGAGACAGGCTGTGTTCTTACGGCTCTAATGGGCTTGGAGAGAGCTGCTCGGGCTGGTTTCGGGGGCCACACGGGACCCCTTCCCCCCCCCGGTCGCCCCCGGCTCTGCCTCGGGCACCACTCCCCCACACAGTCAGGTGAGCTGACAGGAGAGAGAATCGGGACCTCCCCGCAGGAGCCCGCCGAAACGCTGACCTCCCGCCAGCAGGGCGCGCTGTGGGGTGGAGCGTGACGCGCTAAATATGAGCACGGCTGGGACAGCTAGAGGCCTTCTGAGTAAAAGCACGGCACGGCTGGGACAGGTGGGACAGGTGGGACAGGTGGGACAGGCGACGATCCGTCAAGCACTAAAAACACTTCATTCTGCAAAACGAGCAAATCCAGCGGAAAACTTGAGCTCTGGCCTTTGGGGGAGTAGGGGTTAATCATTACCCCCACATTACACAGAGTACATCCGCAGACTGCATACTATTAAATAATTAAAGACATTAATCTGTTTTTCAAGAGCCCAACAGCTCATGCTGGGTCAGATATCTATGTAGCATTAGTCAGCGTGGTTTAAAAAAAACAAAACAAAAACAATTATATTTTTGGCTTTGTCACACTGTTTTTATAGACCACTTCTGCTACTGACTGAATATCGTTTTTAATCTGCTCATGGAATGAAGTGTCATTCTGGGTCATAAGGTCCTGATATTCGATTACTAGTGACTGAAGACTGAAGAATCATGAATCCAAGAATGGGTGGAACCCATCATTTTATTGAAATACGAGCCAACCAATGACTAGCTTTACCCAAAGAGGAGAGATCGCAAGAAGTCTGTATGAAAAATCACTGAATTGATTTAAATCAAAGAGCTAATACACAATGGCTACCCATGATACTACCCAATGTTTTTCATGAGGACTGGTCATTCATTTTCATAATGCTAACAGGCTGCCATTACAGATTGGCCTTTTCTCTCAAACTGCTAAAAACAGTCTCCGTTCACCCAGTTACAAAAAAAAAAAACAAAAAAAAAACGTGCTGATGTAGCAGAGATGTATTTGCTTTAAGCATTCAAGTACAAAAAATAAAGCAGCAAAATCACTTCAACAATCGTTCAGGACAGAAAACATGCAGGTAAGTCTCAATTCAATGAGGAATTCATGGCAAACGAGTCAAACGATAGTGCAGCTTTAAGATGGTTATGCAGCTTTAAAAAATGGGTTGGCAGCTCCAGTTAAATTTGAGTTTAACTTTTTTTATGCAGACAAGGTTTGATGGTAGTACTTCATCAAAAATGCAGCGTGTGTTTACGCTTACACTGCGAGATTAAAGATAAATATTTTTCACAGTCGGCATGGGAAAGAGAAAAACTTTGAAGTTTCAGATTCCCGTTAATAAATTCATGGCAAAGATTAAGTGCGGACATTTAAGGACATGAATAAGAGATGAGCGTGTGTTCGTTTATTTCCTGCGTGCGTTCAGAACTGATCCACGCATCTGTGCGATTCACAAGTCCGTGTGCATGTTGGTAAAGGCGCACGTGCATCCTAATCTCACTATAGCTACTACTTTCTTGTGAATGAGTCTAAGGTGGGTTTGTACGCTGAGCAAACAAAAACAAAGCAAAAAAACAAACAAAAAAAAAAAACTGATGTCAATGAAGGGTTTTTATTTTGCGGGTAATTACGGAGTGGGACAGACTGAGTGGGGGGCAGTGTCTGCTGGTGACTCTGCTTTGTGAACTTGTGTATTGGGTCGGGCAGCTCTCCAGGTGAGAACAGTGTGTTTAAACTGGCCTATGCTGTGGATGCAAGTGCAAGGCTCAGAGCAACCAAACATATTTTTTTCTTCCAAGTTCAGGGTGGCAGGTGTTTCTCATAGTTGGAAACCACATTTACATGGAGGCAGTAAGAGGGACTTGCACAAGAGAGCACAAAAGGCAAGAACGACCCGCTACCGAGCCATTCGGGTCCAAACCCAAAGCAGCCATCAACTCATGACTCCGCTCCATTAGCTCATTTTCCTTATAGACACACAGAACTCTCCTTTATGGCTGAGACGGCACAAACTCCATTTTGATGCTGTATTTACAACCAGGATAATGTCTGGTGGACATCCAGATAGAAAAGGACCTAAGTAACACCTCAGAATAGCAACATCATCTACTCATTTATTTAACTTTATTTATACAGGGTAGGATGATTGAGCATGCATGTTCTTTTACGCCAACATTCTATTAATGTCCTCCCCCGCAAGTAGCCTAACCTGCATCTTTGGATTGTCACCATGATGCCACACAAGGGCTTTGAACCCACAAAGTCCTGGTGGGCGAGTCGCGAGCCTTATTTCACGTTCATGCAGCAAATCTCATTTTATTTTGTGGTTCACAAAAGCGCTGAAAAATGTGATTATGAATTGTTTTTAATAACCGCCAGACTTTACTGCACGTAAGTTATTGTATTAACTTTTTAATGATGCTGGGTTAAAAATATATTCTATAAGAGAGAAAAGTGGAGAGAAGCAGAGAGAGAGAGAGAAAGAGAACCCACACAAGTGGAAAAAAACACAAGAAGTGAATACATTACACGCAGACAATCACACACAGACCACAAAGGCCCATAACCGGTCCATTAATTATGAAAGGTGCCAATGCCGGATGAAAAGAAAGTAAATATATCATTCCATGATATTTATTCATTTAAATTCCTTTCTGTGTTTTCTACAGTAGATGGCCTGTTCCTTTAAATGCGCGATATGCAAAGCCCCGCGGATAATTCATTAAAAATGCTGCCCTTACGTAAAACACTTCGGGGAAAACAACACTAATAAGTGACTGCGGCATGCTGGGAAAAATGGAATGTGAACTCCCATGCAGAGAGGCGAGGAGAGGGTTAAAACCAACTAAACCTTGAAAACGCATCCAATTCTCTTGCCTCCTCTCCCCCGGTTCTCACTCTTTTCCATAAAAAGAATGAGAGAAGAAAGAAAACAGCATGCATATCATTCATTAGCCACAAATAAAAGACATTCGCTCTAATAGACCCCCCCCCCCACCCCACCCCACCCCACCCCAAAATCCCTCAGCTTCCCCTGCAATGGAGAAGGAAAAACAACAAGAAAAGAAAGACGGAGAGAGAGAGAAAAAATAGGGAAAACGAAGCCATCTCCCTCAAGTGCTTGTTAGGGCCAAATTATTACTGCGATGAATAATCTCAAAAATAAATAAGTAAGTAAGTAAATAAATAAATAAAACAAACATTTACAGATCTAAGTATTATCAGAGGAGCGCCGGGGGCTGGCTGCTCGGCTCACCGGCGCTTTTGAATCGCACCTTTGTGTTTGGCTTTGATCTCTAACAGCTGAGCTATCCTCAGCTTTACCTGCTCTCTCTCTCTCTCTCTCTCTCACACAGTTTCTCTCTCTCTCTCTCTCTCTCTCTCTCTCTCACACACTGTTTCTCTCTCTCTCGCTCGCTCGCTCTCTCTCTCACACACTTTCGCTCTCTCTCTCTCTCACACACTCTCTTTCTCTCTCTCTCGCTCTCTCTCTCTCACACACACACACACACACACACCTCGCCCCTCCACTTCCTGCAGAACTTCAGTCTGCCTCTGCCACGGCACACAGGCGGTGTTCAGGTGCTGAACAGGTAGGCAGGTGGGAGTTTGAACTGTTCCGGTGTGTTAGCTGCTACGAGGCGCTGCTGCAGGCCAAACACAGAAACGTCTTTTTGAGAACGAATTTACACACACACACATACACAAACATTCATGTGCACATGCACATACACACACACAGACACTTGCACGGACATGCACACATGCGCAAACACATACACACACACGCATACACACACACACACACACACACATACACATATGCACACATACACACAGATATTCACACGCACATGCACACATGCGCAAACACATACACACACACACGCATACACACACACATACACACACATTCATGTGCACATGCACATACACACACACAGACACTTGCACGGACATGCACACATGCGCAAACACATACACACACACGCATACACACACACACACACACACATACACATATGCACACATACACACTGCATAAATGCAGTCCACAAGCATACACATACACAGACAGACAGACACACACACACACACACACTATGGCTGGATCAGTTATGGTGTCCCTACCGAGGTCTACCTGCGAATGAAAGACCTTTAGTGAGAGAGGAAAACGAAAGACTGAGAGACAGAGAAAGAGACAGAGAGAGACAGCTATTAATGAAAGCATGCATTATTTAGTTGATGTCATTGTCGCTTCTAATGGAAATGATTGCAGCGGCAACACTGTACCCACGTCTGGCCATGCCAGTAAAGCACTGAATCTGAATCTCACTGAGAGAGATGAGAGGTGAGAGGCTGTAGAATAATCAGAGCCCCCAGTATATGGCCAGTTCCTCTCACACCCCCCCCCCCCCCCACAACGCTGACCTGCGGGGACGTCCTCACCAGGGACGACCCAGGCGGGTGGCGTGATTGAAATTCTAATGAGCCCGCTTCCCTGGCTACCCCCCCCCCCCCCCCCCGCCCCCCACCACCCCGCCCCCCACCCCCAGCTACGTCCCCTCCGAGTCACATGGCGGCTGCCTCTCAATTCCGTTTCATCGCACATCAAACGGGGCGGCGGTGCTCTGCTCGGGCAGGACCCGGGGACCGCGAAACATCTGCACGGGGCCGGGGGGGGGGGCAGCGGCCCGCGGGAGGGACAAGCCTGCAGCAGCTGTCACCTGGAGTGGAACAGCCGGCTGTGGGGGGGCTGCGGGGAGTGGAGGGACCTTCCGCGGCCAAACCGCTAACCTCCCCCCCACTCCACCCCACCCCCGGTCCGCTGGGAGCCCCTAACCCCCCTACCCCACCCCACCCCACCTCATCCCATTCCCTGCTGGGCCCCCCCGTCCGTGACCCCGTCTTTTGAATGTACAATTAGGCGATTAGTCACCCTGCCACTAATCAGTGAGCCGTTGTTCGCAGGCCTTTTTATCCACTAAGAAAGGTGTGTCCTTTAGGCCCCGCCCCCACTGAGGCCCTGCCCTGGGGGACGCCCCCCTGGAGTACACCCGTGTTCTTGGGGCGCCCTCACTTGACGCACCCCAGTGGGTCCCCTAAAAACCGAAACAGTAAAACTTCTCACGCAGTCTGAGCTCTTTGTGCTCTTTAACACTGACAGAGGACTTTTAAACCCCAAACTGCTCAGAACAGGAGGATAAAAAACTGCCATTTATAATCAAGAACCACCAAACTTTAGTTCTTATTTTACTGGAGAAGATATAATATGCTGCTGGCATCATAAAGCATAAGGTTTTGACCTTTCATCAGTCCTGTGCCAACATGAAGGACTCTTTCCTGTAGAGTTATGAGGAAGACTCGATATTGCAATGGGTATTAAGCAATTAGAGCAATCAAAGCTGTTCTAAAGGAACTTGCATTAAAATTGGCAAGAAAGGTCCCACATTTCTCTGGAGGTACATTAGACCTGCGTTTTGGTCCCACATTTCTCTGAAGGTACATTAGACCTGCGTTTTGGTCCCATATTTCTCTGAAGGTTGCGTCTGACACAATCCTCACAAAAATTTCCCTCACAAACTGAAACAACAAAAAACCAGCAGGTCACACGCTGCACCCCATGTTCCTCCACACCAACTTCAGGAATTTCAACCAACATCACTTCTTTTAGTCTGCCTTGGCATGTGAAAAACATGATCAATAAAGCACCAACTCGTAAACATGATCTGGAATTTCAGCATTACCTCTCAGAAGAAGAGGTTTGCCCAACTTTGTGACGGTCCTCCAACATGAAGACCACAGTCAGGTAGCAGATAAAGCACTTCTCACAAATCTCCTCCGGCACATTTTCCTTCCCTGCTGTAGCTAAATGCAAGAGCACACCTGGGAACAGGTCCTTAATCCGGGCAATAATAAGCAAACAATCCTGCCTCTTCAGGCTGAGAAAGAGTCTTCCACAGTCCTGAATTATTGGAGAACCAATCACCTGGGTTACCCTGAGGAAGCCTGTCTGTTGTTTTGCTATATTTATAAATATGCTATATGATATATTTATCAACCCCCCCAAACTTTGACCCCCCCCCCCTTTTTTAGTCTCTAATTGTATTGAACCAAGTTTTTTTTTTTGGTCATGTTTGGTTATCAGAGCTTTGGCTGTTTCTCCAGCAGCCCAAAACAACGTTTTTGTTCTGATGAGGAGGAAAGAAAGCGAGAGGGTAGGACAAGCCTAACCTTTTTTTCCTTTTTTTGTTTTTTAAACCTCCGTAGAGGCAAAGGTGGGAAAGCCTGTCGTTGCCGAGATACGATCCACAGAAACGCACAGGAAACATTCCCTCTAGTTCCTATCAGGTCAACACTCAGCAAGTAAAAACGGAATTTCGGGGGCGAACGAGACAGAGACGCAGCAGAGAAGTACGGTCGCCGCCGTAGCCATGGTTACTTCATTACCGATTACTCCGTCTTGTGTGGGAAATACAATATGTCAGCTATAAAAAGTTGCCTAGGACGAGGCCATCTGCCGCAGACATAGGCAATGTACTGTAATGTATTCATACGTGTAATCAGTCTGACAGAGGGGCCCAGAAATCTGCATAGTGCAGTAATTGTTACAACCTTGATACAGAATGCGAAACCTCTGGGGGAAAAGGGCGGCCATTTTCCCTCTCCCTGCCCTGCCCTGTTAAGTTAACCATGATCCCGGCTTTGCAGAGCACATAATCCACATCACAGAACATCCGTGAGACACCACTGATTTCTTTTACATTCTGTTTTAATCAGTGGCAATTATTTAGGGTGGATCTTTTTCCCCTAAAGTCTGGCTAACCGTAAAACGGATCATTCTGCTCAGCGAGGAATTCTCTCGGCTGTGTCCTTATCTTCAGGCACTGTGTAGTGTGCTTGAATAAAAAAATGGATGCCTCATGCTTAAATTCTACCAAATGCTCTTATCATTACATTTCAGGCATTTAGCAGACGCTCTTATCCAGAGCGACTTACACAACTTTTACACAGCATTTTACATTGTATCCATTTATACAGCTGGATATATACTGGAGCAATGCAGCTTAAGCACCTTAGTCAAGGATACAACGGCCCCGGTGACCTTCAGGTTACAAGATCATATACTACACTTAACCAGAGCGGCTTCCACAAACTACATTTTGCATACATCTCCATTTACGCAGTTGGATATTTACTGAAAAATTGCCTTGCTCGAGGGTACAGCAGCAACAGTATTCAGGGTAGCTGGGAATCGAACCAACGACCTTGGAGGTGCAAACACTCCCTAACCACTACGCTACAGTACACAACTTTCTCTGCTGTTCTGCTCGTCCTGTGAATGGCTCTGCTCTGCCATTGGTCGCCTCTTCTATTGCCTGCCACTAGCTGAGTCAGACTTGAACATGTGACATCTTGAATTCCTTGGCATTCCAACAAAGACTTTTTTTTTTCCAGCAATAATATGGATAATGCAAGGGAATTTCTGTAGCAACCATAGGTGTAAGGACACTTCTTAAACTGTTCTGTACTAGGAGTTCATATGAACGGGGGTTCAGCTGACATTACCTGATAACTTGCCAAGCCATTCCATCATCTTTTCTACAACAGGTTTTGTCACACGCAGCATGTGAGGCTATAGAATTAACCTTTTAGTCTAAGAATATAATTTAATTTTATATTGCTTTAAAAGGCTACTTTTAAGTCACTCAAGATGTAACACATTTCCTTTCTAAACTGACACCAATTCAAGAATAAAGTGTAAACATTTATGTTAAAAAAGCTTAACATTTCTTCTTATTTAGATGTTAAGCTGATTGACAGATGTCTGATGTACTATGAGAACTCCAAATGTCATGCAATTCCATTATCATACAAATTCTGACATTATAACTTACAATGAAATATATTAAAATATGTTGTGATTAATGCTTTTCCAGTTTTAATTAATCCTATGGCCATTCCATTCTAACTCTTGATCGTTATAACCTAGGGCTTGTACCTGCTTGACATCCTGAATAATGACTTCCCCGTAGATTACCGGTCTAAAGTAAATAAGCATGCCTGAAGCTCCACTGGCTTCAAAGAGACACGAGAGAACAACAATCTTGAGAGCACCGACAAAATCAAACCGTCAAACAATTTTTTACGGTTACAGATAGACGGAGAACACAATCACAGAGACATATGATCGAATCTCAGGTGCTAGAATTTACGCCTGCCATTAGCCAACACCTTGCGCGGATAAAGAGAAGCTTTGCCTCTGACAGGTAGACCTCCACGCTGAAATAAGGCATCTTTGCTCGGTGAGTGAATGCTCCCTGCAGCTACGGAACAGAGAAACTGTCAAAAACAAATCCTGGCTGAATTCCCCCGAATTTATGTAGATTACAAATAAATAAATAAATAAATAAATAAATACCACCAGACCTTTGCCGGATGGGATAAACATCAATTACTAGATTAAAAGAAAACGGTTATCATGAATGGTTTGTCCTAAAAAGCCAAAGTTAAAGGATGGTGGGAGGGTGAATAAGTTCAGTTGCTTCAATAACTCAGCTCTCGAAAAACAGACGGTACTCAAGTCATTACACAAACAAGCACGAAACCGTCCAGACCCATGGCGCACCTGTACAAAGTGTCATGAGTAAAACTTGGCTAACTATATAGCTAGTTAGCTATGGCATGTCCTCACCTCTGTAACGTTATTTGTTGTCCTCCGTGTGTCCATACATTTGTATCAATGGTATGCGCTAACTAGGTTAACTAAAGTAGACAAAACGCTAACATGTTAGGGTTAGCTAAGTTAGGGGATAAAGCTGTGCTTAAAAATCTCATGCCGTTCGAAGTGGTGATTTCAGGAGATGCACCTGCGCATGTGTCCTACTAAACGAAGCACCACCTGCGCATGCGTCCCACCAAACGTCCCTCTCAGGTCATCCATAAGTGTGTGACCACAATTTGCCACACATAGCCCACTGCGGCAGGCAGTCCTACGTGCCATGGGAAAAAGAGATGTACACAGTTTTAAAGACAGCTACACTGTTCTGCGAGGATGCTACCAGCTGGAAGACGGTTGCCAATGCACAATATAGATGCCACGTGCAACTGTTGGCATGCCTTTTTTTGGGGTCATTTCATCACCGATCAACTGGTCAACTGGCACAAGCTTTGAGGGAAGCACTTTAGAAGACAAGAACGAAGCCACTGAGGTACGCCCAGGGATTTTCGCGAGCGTGCTCCTCCTATCGAGCTCCGGGGAAAAAGAGGAGAAGGGTCGAGGCGGCGGTCAGGGTGCACAGGTTCACACGGAAATGCGCGAGAAAAAAAATCATCAAAGGGTGGAAAAGTCCCAAGCAACGCGTACGTGTCATTCTTTGAATCGTTTCCCCCCCCTCCACGTTCTGAAATCTGAACCAGTTTATTTCAAAGGATATCGCGGTCCCCAAGCGCGCTTCAAGCGCCGCTCCTGCTGCCGTAATTGCCGCGGAACCGAGCAGCGCGAGCCGAGCTGGGGGGGAAACGCGGCAAACGCTAATCACACGGGAAGAAACAATTACCGGACCGGGCGGCAGGATGCTCTCGTCACCTCATTCGGAACGGAAACGATTCCCGCTCATCAATGCCTTTCACGGAAGGAAAAGAGCACCACGTTGCCTCAAATCCCCACCTGGCCCAGCCATTCTCAAAGTCCTGTTATGTCAAAACTAATAGCACTAAGTACAGATTGACTGCTTTCAAATCAGGGGTCTCTATCACACTGCCCACATATACAGCTGTCTTTCCGGTCCTACATGGCACACAGTGTTGCTTTGAATCAATCTTCAGTTATTCACTTAATCTCCTTTTACTGAAAGTATAGGACATATATACTGAGTAGTTAATTTGAGACTTTTCTACAACTGTTCTAAAAGATGATTATGGGTTCTCAACTACAACTCCCAAGATGCTTTACTCACTGAGGCCTGTCAGAGAAAGTAGCTGGCCTACAATAACTGACAGTACAGGTAATGAAGTTATCTGAACAGGAGGGTATCTCATGAAGCAGGGCCCTATTATATGAAGCGGGATTATCGAGTTATCTGGATAACTGCGCCGAGTAAAACCCAGAGCCCTCCCAAATCTGGAACATGGGCTGAAGTAAAAAGAGCTGTTCCTGGTTTTACTCAGCGCAGTTATCAGTACTCCTGCTCTGTGAAACAGGGCCCAGGTCAGTAGTCAATCTCAAACCCAAAACAATGACTATTTTTGAATTTTGCCGATTGAAAAAGCTCTTGGGATCTGTTATGCGGCTTCCTGCTGGAAAGTTGAATAGAAACTACACTTTTGCAACAAAGTTTTACTTTTTGTCCCAAAACAATGTAAGCTGAGATTGAGCCTGGCTGTGAGTTTGAGCCTGGCTGCGAGTTTGAGCCCTGCGAGGCAAAGCAAAACTGGCCGTAATGCCACGCTGAGAGGGAGGGATTCGGTTGGCTGGGAATGAAGGACTCCTCGTCCCCTGTCAGGAGCCTGTGGTCCATCCGCACCAGCTGTGCTAGAGGAGCTAACGCCACTGGAGTACTGGTGTGTGTGTGTGTGTATATGTGTGTGTGTGCGTGCGTGCGTGCGGTAAACACACTGCAGCTCAGCTAACGCTGCTGGTGCACAGTTGGGTGTGTGTGTGTGTGTGTGTGTGTGTGCGGTAAACACACTGCAGCTCAGCTAATGCTGCTGGTGCACTGGTGTGTGTGTGCTGTCCAGATGTCACCTGGAAGAAACATTTGTGAGATTATGGGTGGACTCTCTCCAGGCCACCGTGGGCCTCTCTCTCTCCAGGGCTGCCGCTGTGAGTCTCTCTCCAGGGCTGCCGCCGTGGGCCTCTCTCTCTCCAGGGCTGCTGTGGGCCTCTCTCTCTCCAGGGCTGCTGTGGGACTCTCTCTAGGGCTGCTGTGGGCCTCTCTCTCTCCAGGGCTGCTGTGGGACTCTCTCTAGGGCTGCTGTGGGCCTCTCTCTCTCCAGGGCTGCTGTGGGACTCTCTCCAGGGCCGCTGTGGGCCTCTCTCCAGGGCCGCTGTGGGCCTCTCTCTCTCCAGGGCTGCCGCTCTGGGCCTCTCTCTCTCCAGGGCTGCCACCGTGGGCCTCTCTCTCTCCAGGGCTGCCGCTCTGGGCCTCTTTCTCCAGGGCTGCCGCTCTGGGCCTCTCTCTCCAGGGCTGCCACAGTGGGCCTCTCTCTCTCCAGGGCTGCCAGTCTGGGCCTCTCTCTCTCCAGGGCTGCCGCTCTGGGCCTCTCTCCAGGGCTGCCGGGACTTGCCCCGAGGCGAGCGGCAGGTCCTAGCTTGTTTCTCCCTTTGATCATCGTTCAGCCGGCGGAAAAGCATATGCATACTCTCTTCCTCCCTCTCCACCGCTTCGCCTGCTAATAAATCTACAGACACCCACCCCACCCCCGCCCGGCGAGCAACCAATCAATCAGCCCCGATCCTCACTCTCCCCCTGCCGCACCTTGCTGTACCTGCACTCCCTCACCCCCTCTCCCCCCCCCCCACCCCCCTGCAGGAACGTGAACACACACCCCCTCCAAAAGTGGAATACGCTTAAAATTCCTTGCTTGTTAAAATGGCGTCCTCATTACTATTCTTACACGCGCACACACACCTGCAAAACATACTGATGTGCTGTAAAAGGAGATCAGCGATGACAATCACGGGGGGCAACTAAGGCTGCAGAATCGGACACTGAGGTTTAAATCAACACAGCTCCGTATTGGATCTTTCACACACACACACACACACACGCACACACGCACACACACCCCAAGGCACACTGTATCGGATCTGCACATGTACGCACGCACGCACGCACGCACGCACGCACGCACGCACATACACACACGCACCGTATCGGATCTGCGCATGTACACACGCACACACACACACACACACACTCCAGACTGTATGCCTGTCACTGCAACTGATCAAACTGAGATTCTGGCTGCTGAGAACCCCGGAGAGTGCAGAGGAGATCGGAGCCTTCAGCCTCTCTCTCGCGGAGGGAAATCTAGCGCTTCACCAGATCCCCGGCAGATCCCCGGCAGATCCCCGGCAGATCCCCAGCAGATCCCCGCGGTTCAGAGAGCCGCAGTCTGACCGTGTCATGCTGGGTGGCACACGGGCACATTAACCCTTTGAAGAGTAGGTTCCAATTCAGTGTTCTAGAACTCCATCGATTTCAGTTACCAGCAGCGATTGTGACATCAGCATTAGAACGTTCAGTTAAGAGCATTCTAATCGCACATTTGCGATCTCGCACCTTAAAGAGTTACTATCCTTCCTGCTCAGACCTGTGCACTGTGCACACCAACTACACTAAATTTGACCCATTGCATTACATTACAGGCATTTAACAGACGCTCTTATCCAGAGCGACTAACACAACTTTTACACTGGATCCACTTATACAGCTGGATATATACTGAAGCAATGCAGGTTCAGTACCTTGCTCAGGGGTACAACGGCAGTGTCCTACCTGAGAATCGCGACCCTTAGGTTACAAGACCAGCTCCTTACCCATAATTGACCCCACCACCCCCCTTCAGTGGTGCATGTGTGATGGGACGGGGCACAGTGTAGAAGGCCATGGAGCACAACTGGCCCCTGGACATGGGACCCAACGATCACACACCTGGGTGCAGGGCATCAAACTGTGCGATTCTCAGCCCAAATATGAGGACTGTCCCTGTGACCTGTGACCCCGAAAACCTCTGCAGCAGCTTCCGCACCCCGAAAAACAACCCCGGGCCTCAAGATCTGAAGCAGAGCTACAGAGAGCATAAACACACCCGAGCAAGGCTGTCCTTCACAGCACGGGAGAGCCCCAAACAGACCCAAACCCACCCGGGCTCTAATTAACCAGACTGGGGGGAGGAGGACCCCACCTGCCCACACACCCCCCTCCCCCCTCCCCAGAGGCACATGGGCCAGTTGTGAAAGTTGTTGAAACTCGTGCGGGGGGGAGCCGCTGCCCGAATGGTGGTCTAACCCTGGCCCTGGGGACCACGCGGCACAGCTCCGTGATTGGCCCGCTGCCCGTCACGGCCAGGTGTCGTAGAGAGGGAGCCAATCGGCAGCCGCCTCGAACCCCCGGCGCTCCTCTGATCTCCGCCCGCGTCTCGGCTGCAGACCGCGGCGGGTAAGCGTGCGGCGGGAGGGGGCGGGGCTGGCGTCGCTTACCGCCGAGGCGGAGATCAAAGGGTCACGGCAGAGCCTCCGTCTCGCTCCTCTGCCTCGTTTTCGGCTGACGAGGCCGCGAACGGGACGGATATCGATCAGCGGGGCAGACATCGATCAGCGGGGCAGACATCGATCAGCGGGGCAGATATCGATCAGCGGGGCAGATATCGATCAGCGGGGCAGATATCGATCAGCGGGGCAGATAGCGATCAGCGGGGCAGACATCGATCGGTGGGGCAGATATCGATCGGCGGGGCAGACATCGATCGGCGGGACAGATATCGATCGGCGGGACAGATATCGATCGGCGGGGCAGATATCGATCGGCGGGGCAGATATCGATCAGCGGGGCAGATATCGATCAGCGGAGCAGATATCGATCGGCGGGGCAGACATCGATCGGTGGGACAGATATCGATCGGCGGGGCAGATATCGATCAGCGGAGCAGAT
This sequence comes from Anguilla anguilla, assembly GCF_013347855.1. Classification (NCBI taxonomy): domain Eukaryota; kingdom Metazoa; phylum Chordata; class Actinopteri; order Anguilliformes; family Anguillidae; genus Anguilla; species Anguilla anguilla. The sequence goes on along the minus strand of NC_049214.1, from coordinate 22,656,982 downwards.
ATCGATTGGCGGGGCAGACATCGATCGGTGGGACAGATATCGATTGGCGGGGCAGATATCGATCAGCGGGGCAGATGTCGATCAGGGGGACAGATATCGATCAGCGGGCCAGATATTGATCAGCGGGACAGATAGCGATCGCTGCCGCTCACACAAAATACTCTCTCTGGATCTGAGGGGGCGATTACAGCAGGGCCAAGTCGATGCTGAGTGTGTGCGAGTGTGTGTGTGTGCGTGTGTGTGTGTGTGTGAGTGCGTGTGTGTGTGTGGGTGTATATATGTGTGAGTGTGTGTGTGCGTGTGTGTGAGTGTAAGTGTGTGTGTGTGTGGGAGTGTGTGTGTGTGTATGTAAGTGTGTGAGTGTGTGTGTGTGTGTGCGTGCGTGCGTGTGGGCATGTGTGTGTGTGTGGGCGCATGTATGTGTGTGAGTGAGGAAAGAGAGAGAGTGAGTGTGTGTGAGAGTGTGTGTGTGTGTGTGTGAATTTTTCTTCCACAGGCCAAAGTGGGGACCGTAGGTATGTACATATACATATATGAGCTAAAAGATTTATGGTTCTCAGCCCAATACCCCCACCCTCCGCCCCTTCTCACACACACACACACACTCTTTCGGTTCTGTGTTATGGATGGGGTTTTATTCATTACAGATGAGGGGCATGTTTTGACAGGGGCTCCCCCAGGGCGAGTGGTGAACAGGTCTTGGCGCTGACCTCGCCCAGCAGGGTGCAAGGTCCAACGTGGTGGCCTTTGAGGTGGGGGGGGGGGGGGGGGGGCTCCATGCTGGCTCTGGGAGCTGCAGACCAGCTTTGAAGTGTCACCGCAAGTGGAAGAGCGAGGTGGCCGTGGAAACCATACCTGTACACATACACACACCAGCACACACACACAGACACACACACACACGCAGGTGCACGCACAAGCACACCCTTCCATCCTCCTGTACTAGGTTATTTCAGGCGGAAAAATTTCGGAACCCTTACATAACACCTGTTGAATCTAACCCGAGTGTTCTCCCTCAACACCGTCAAGGTTTCAGGACCAATCAGGTTTCGGCAAAGAGATTCGTTCCAATGCACTGATCTCCTGTCACTCCGACACTTAACAGAGCTTGAAGGAAGAAACATTTTCTATAAAGGGCTTTTTGCTGAATAAAAAAAGAGCTAGAACAGAAGCTTAAGAACAAAACTCATCAATCCTATGTTTTCTGAGAGAATATGACACTTTTCCGTTGGATTTTTAAAGAAATATCGCCGGCTGCTAACGTTCGCACACCTGCATCGCGAGACCCGTCTCCGTTGGTTTGCAGTCGGGGTTCAGGGAGAGAACAGAGCCGAGCCGTTTCCAGGAAGAATCAGAGTAAGAAGTGGAAGAGAGAGGAAGAAGAAGAAAAAAAAAACTCGCTAGCACTTCCACTTATGTCCCAGTTCACCGATAGCAGTTTTAACACCCCTGATTAACTCTGACATCCGAAGCCTTTCATCTTTCCCTCCGTCTCAGTTTTTAATCAGATTAACCCAAATGGGCGTCCTTTAATGGTGCTTTTTTAAAAGGAAATCTGAAAGAGGCTGATAATTAAAATAATTAAACCGCTGGGATTGTGGTTTTTTCTGCCGCTTTTTTCTCTCACTCTTTCTCTCCCCCTCTTATTCTTTAAAAAAAAAAAAGTTTTGGATTTGCTTGCTAACATATTCAAAAGAATGGGTAACGACACTACACTCGTTCAATTGCCTTAACCGTCCTCTCTGTGATCCACATAAGCCCCTCCCCCCTCTCCTCCATCCAATCGTCAGCCTCTGAACTGCGGTGACCTGATGTTGGGGGGGGAGGGGGTGCAAATGTACAAACAGCCTTTATCCATTTTAACAATTCTACATACAGCCAAGCATTAAAAAAATCATCTTAATTTATTCATGGGCTTTTTCAGCTTTTAATGAGGACAAATTAAGTGATTTTCCAGGGTGTCAGGATGGTGTTGCTCATCCAAAGGTTTCTTGTGCTTAAATTTTCTTTCAAGTTTCTGTTCATTTGGCATTCGAACATAAACACACATACACTCCTTTTGGCATAAATCTAAATATTTACAAATGAATGAGATCTGGAATAAATAGCTATTCGCACAAAACATTACCAGCTAACGTGATCGATAGGACATCTACTTCCACAAAAACTCAAGACAGACTCAAGAGCCCGTCAAATAATTATGATGAATGAAGATATTTCATTTCAAGCAAAGAATAAAATAAATAAATTTAAAAAAACATTACTACTGGCTTGAACCTCAACAGGGAATGCCCAAACCGACAATTTACAGTAAAGTAATTGCAGTTTTAAGTTTTATATGGTGTTAGAAAACTATTCGAAGAGCTTTCCAAATTAAGTAATTTTGGTAACAGGGTGACATACAATAGCTGAATCAGACTGATATGGAATTGACATACTTTTAATACTCATACTCTAAATTCCTTGCAAAACTTTTGCGTTTCTAGCGAGTCCAACGCAGGTGGGAGTCAGGGACGCTGCCATGGCAACAGATGGGTTAATGTCGTCACTGAACTTTCTATCAGGTAGGCCTTCAAAAAGGGAGGGCACGAGCTCGGTGGAGCGTCACGTCAACTCTCAGTTTCAGCCTCTGATCTTTTTCCGAAATAACGCGTTTCTGCCATCGACCGCATGGCACTTCACCTGTCAAACACAACACTGTGATCCCTCGCGCATAAATTAAACGCCCGAAACGTGGCGTGGGGGCGAATTAAACCCTAAGGACACAACACCCGCAGACATCCACACATCACCTCAGCTTCGTCGGTCCCAGACCAGCAGCCTGCTCGCCATCACAAGCCGAAGAACTACCCTTATCACGACTTTACACGGCCTTTCTGTATTTCAATTGCTGCTCCTCCCGCGACCCGCCAATGGCACAGAACCTGTTTTAAGCAGACAGAGGGGAAGACGAATTCCTTTGCTGAGCAGTCTTAGTCTTATATTTAAATTTTCATAATGTCTTTGACAAAAACCGAGGAGCGATTTCACATTTGCACTGACATCTAATTTCTCGAGTACACTCCGAAATCACAAATTGCCACGGAATCCCACAGCGCCCAATTATCCTGCATCAATTCTCTGACCCCTCAGAATACTGGTAAATTAATCATGCGCTTTTGGCTCCGCCATCAGATGCATACAGTAAGCACACGTTTGATAAACTAATCATATTTGCTCAATTACTGTCACAGTGGTCCCCTTCCCCCCGAAAGCAAAGCGACACGAGCGCATATAGGCTAACCATGATAACTGTTTGGACGAGCCAACACTGTCGAGTTCAGAACATATCTTGGTCACTTTCAGCAGCCTGTGTGTCCCAAAAAAATCGACCCACTTCAAAAATAATCCTCAGAAAATCGTATTGGTCGCTATTTTATCGTAGAGACAAACAGCACAAATAGCTCATATTATACAGGTTATGGAGGAAGGTAAAGCACACCTTTAAATAGGTAGGTTCAGAACAATTAGCACCCAAGGGACAGTCTACGTATGACGCAGTAACACACCTGCTTGTCACTAAATCTAAAAGGTAGAATAGGCCGGTTTATTTAAAAATAAAAATAACAATAAAACATCCGGCTACATTTCAGAATGTTAAATGAGCAAAGTCGGGTGAGTTGGGAACATAGTTCAAGTGCGTCCAATTTTTTCCCATTGATGTGATTTGAGGACATGCACACAGGAGGTAGGCTATGCAATAAATTCATCAGTTACATATTCTGATGTCGTCTCGTGGTCTTCAGTAACAATGTCTTGTTCTTTAATCGACCTGGTTAAAAAGGGGTCTAAACAATTAGAGTTAAAATGTAAAAAAAAAATTAAAAATTAAAAAATTAAAAATCACATTTGCATTCTAGTTAAAGGGATACAATATCGCTCTCCTGAAATGATAGAGCAACATAAATACTTAACGTGTTTTTATTACTTTACAAGACATCGAGTGGACGCGTATTCGCTAATCTAACAATTAGATTAGTTTTTCCTCATTTACCATATTGATCAATGGAAACGGTAGCCTACAGTAGCCTGTACTGTAGTTTCAACGCTCGGCTGCCGTACGTACCTGTTGAACAAAACGCACTGCAACCATGTTGTATTTGGAACAACAGTGCCCTCTGGCGGAATTAAGGCGTAACATATACTTTGGAAGGCACTCGTAGAAAGGTGATTGAAATTCGGGTCCCATGACCATGAAAAGTCAGCGCGAAAGCGCCAATTTTCTGTCCACGGGGAGGTAGCTACATTACTACCTGACATTACTTCAGTCCGTGTTCCAGATTTGGGAGGGTTTTACTCAGTGCGATGATACAGCTAACTCAGTAATCATGCTTCGTGAAACTGGGCCCCTAAAAGAGCGCCATCTTCTTTTCATTTGTTCCAAGTGTGAGCACACGTGTGACCGGACCCGCCGAGGGACCCCTACAAGTCAAAGGACAGGAGCAGGAATCGAGCGGGTTCCATAAAATATTGCTTTCTGCGGCAGGTGCTCTTGTTGCAATTTTGCAGAAAATGCAACCGATTGATAACCTCTTTCGGCTATGTCAAGTGGCTTCGTAGACATCCAGCCCAGCCTGGGACTCGGACGGACGCCGCAGTCCAGTGCATCAGGCGCAGAGACCGGGAGCACGTTGCCGTGATCAGAATTAAACAGCGTCTCATTTGAATGCACGATTGACACAAATACACACGTTTCTCTTAAAAGAACTTTATTTTTCCTATGTCTTCGCAAAGCTGATCCTGTCGAAATCCTGAGTAGAGGTCCCGCAGCCCCTGCTTCCTCCCCCTCCGGCTCCGATGAAGAGGAAGGCGGGCCCCAGCCACAGCGGTCCTTCCGGGCCACCGAGGCCTGCCTCGCAAAGTTCTGAGGTGAGATGGTGTATCTTTATTGTTTGTTTTTAACGCTGGCTTAAAAGAAGTTGACGCAAAACTAATTGTAACACGTTCTCTTTATTCTGCAGCTGCTGATTCCTGAGAGTTGCCGTGCGGCCTTCTCGAGGGAACAGCGGGAGCGGATTGGTCGGGCGCTGTATGTATTGTATGAGAAATGCACTGGATCAATAAACATGCACAGATGAAGTGCTAAAAGCCAATACTGCGTCTGTGAATGCATTCTACTAGCAATAGATCTGTTTAGAATTGACTGTTCGGGCTGTTTCGTTGACATTTCAAGTGGCACATTTACAGACTATTGGTTGCACTGTATTCAACATTCACCTTTGTGCATTTAACTTTACAATTCCTGACATTCCATATTTCAAGTGACCTGGATTCAAACATTCATTACATCAATTACACTGGTTGACATTTGTGACATTTCCTTCGTTTATTGCGTTACAGGCATTTGGCAGACGCTCTTATCCAGAGCGATGATTTATTGAACATGTCCTTTCTTTTTCCCCCCTTTACCTTGCATGTGAACAAGTCTTACAGAAGCAGTGACATGAAAATGGCTGTACACTACCACTACACCCTGCTGAAAATACACAAGCAGGCACATACCGCATGTACACACACCCCATATTACAAACACATTTAATCACATGCGCACACACACACACACAGTGCATTTGTCTGTTTATATGTATGTGTTGTACCTTCAGGTTCAAAGAGAGAGAGAGAAAAAAATCAGAAACCCATCTTCAGAAACATAAAAACCAATGTATTTTGCTAAGACATTCATTTCAGAAATATCTGCCTCATAGTACTGGAAATTATCAAAAAAGTAATCAGATTAGATGACATATTTGGAGTAATACAACAGATTATGGTATTATGCCACAATTGTAATATTTTCCAAGAAATTCAACAAACATTGCTGCCACATCACTGCAGTTTCCAGTTTTGATACCACCACCCCTTGTAGTACCGTCCCTTGTCCAAAAATCTTGTGATACATCTATATATTTTTTTTGTACGCAGCATTTTGCAAGAAAGAAAGAAAATGTAAGTACTACAATGGAGTGTACATGTGTATGCATGTGCTTGCTCGTCAGAGTGATTGACCGAAAAATTCAATCAAGCCTGTGTGTGAGTGCTTGCTTTAGTTATTAATACCTTTTCCATCAATCAGGGAAGATCCAATCTATAGGAGACTCCCTTTGGGGAGTCTCATCCTAAAACCTTCTCCAGAGGCACTGAGGCTCTCAGTCCCAGGTGCCTCTGGAGGCAACAAGGCCCCATTCAGGGCTAGGAAGCCGGAGGAGGTGGAGGAGGCGGCGCGGGCCCACGTCATCGCCACGGGAGGCGACCCTGGGAACGCCAAACTGGTGCTGAGCCAATGCACCGTGGAGTTTGGCAAGTACCAGGGTCAGACCATTTGGTGGCTTTTGGGGAATGACATGGGCTACGCCAGGGGTCCTCAATCTTATCCAGAAAGGGCCAGTGTGGATGCAGGCTTTCATTCCAACCAAGCGGTTACACACCTGATTCCACTAATCAAAATCCTTAGCAGAGATTCTTGTGGTTGATTAGTGGAATCAGGTGTGTTACTGCTTGGTTGGAACAAAAGCCTGCACGCACACCGGCCCTTTCTGGAAAAGATTGAGGACCTCTGGGCTACGCCATTCACTTGGTGCATCAGCACCAAAGGGATCGGGAGACCAGTGTGTCCGAGGGGCCTCAAATGGCCAACAAGGACGCTCTCACCCGCTACGCCTGCACCTACCCTGACTTTGTGGAGTTAGTCAGGTTCCACAAGGTGCATGAGGAAGCGCGGTCCCTGGCCAGGAGGGAGCGAGCCTTGTTGGCTTTGGCAAATACAAAGCGGACACGCTGAGGGACCTCTACGATTCGGAGGACAGGAACAAGATCACGTAAGTGCCATAAAATATTGTTTTCTATAGCAGGCGCTCTTATTGCAATTTTGCAGAGAATGCAACTGACTGATAACCTCTTTCAGCTACGTCAAGTGGCCACTTCAAGTTTTGTATGTCCATGGTAAAAATCGCATTTTGACCAAAAAGTCCGTCACAAGCCGACACGGTGATGACCCCTGATCCAGACAATTTTCTGTTCAGTTTTGTTTTCTAACCTGCCAGAAACCGATCATATCGCAGCATTTCCAAAGGTCGTAGGCCTAAATTGCTATGAATGGCCTTTCTGCTTGCTGCCACCTTTCGGAAACATTTTACCCTCATTACATGAAAAAAAACAAGCTCTAAAGAGGAAAAAGCCACAGAAACATACCAGACCTCACACAGGGCACCACTATCTTGTGTCCTGGATACAGGATCAGGATTCAGAGTAAGAACAAGGACCAAAATACGGAGTCTGCTATTGGATGCACCCGCACAAAGAACTGCATGCTCTCCACCTCTCCGCCTCTTTTCTGAAGCAGTCACCATCAGCTGACATAGCTGGAAAGAATCCTCACAACCTGAACGATAAAAATGATTATTTAAAAATAGAAAATGGGTAGGATCAGGATATTTACAGCAAAAGGTAAGAGCCAAAAAAAGGGGGAATGTAAACAGGAGGGCCCCTACATTTCCTACATTACCAGTAAGCGCCACCAGAGGTCACACGTCTCCTTCATTTCACAGCACCCGAGGCTCTGAGGCTAGAAAAGGGGCAAAAAGCCAACTGTCAAAAGGGGGAATTAACGCATTCACAAAAGAACATAATTCACAACGAATCAAGATAAATTAACTGCAGTATTGCTAGTATACGTCTGAACGATACCTTGTACTACGGATAGGAACTTTTTCAAGGCAATTCATGAAATACATAACGAACGGCATTGCGAAAAGACCTGAACCACAGCAAAGCACTTGCGCTTAGTGCTGGCTAAAAAGTTGCATCTTTCGCCAATATTTTAACCCCATAAATACCTACTCTGAGCGCTATCAAGTTTTTTCTATTTTGTCGTTTGTTTCTGTACTGACCTCAGATTGCACTAAGACTGCAGATAAGACCAAACCTGAGATCTTTTGATGAAAAAGCCACAGAAGCATACCAAACAAACAGAGCTTGCACTTACTCATGTCCTGGGACTTACCTCTAAAATACAGAACCTTATTCAAAGACCACTCACCTTACGATTCAGAAAGTCGGACCAAGGACCAAATATGGGGTCAAACAGTGAAAAAACGTTCGTCAGACCTCACGTAAGGTACAAAAATATGGAACGCTTCACGAATTTGCGTGTCATCCTTGCGCAGGGGCCATGCTAATCTTCTCTGTATCGTTCCAATTTTAGTATATGTGCTGCCGAAGCGAGCACAAGATACCTACCCGAGGCTCCGCTACTTAAGGGGCACATCCTGGAGAGCGTTCTCAGTCAGGGCAGCAGTAAAAACCAAGCACACCAAGCACATACGCTTAATAAAACTGCTTAAACTGGCAGCAGAGTAACAAACAAAGCAAATGTGCAGCGGCAGATTCATAAAACACAATCTTTCATGGTCCTGTTCACATGTTTACCCGTCCACGTTCCTCCGAGAAAGGTGCTACGGAATTCTGGGAGGAATGCAGGGGACTGACGCTGTCCTGCTATTGGATGCACCCGCACAAAGAACTGCATGCTCTCCACCTCTCCGCCTCTTTTCTGAAGCAGTCACCATCAGCTGACATAGCTGGACACGCTGGAAAGAACCCTCACAACCTGAAAGATAAAATAATAATAGTAATAATACGTATTATGAAAAAAACTGACAAAATAGCTAAGATCAGGAAATATGACAGCGAAAGGTAAAATTTGAAAAAGAGAGGGAAAGCAAACATGGGGGCCGCCATCTTTAAATGCCAATACTTCCGGCTTCCTCGTGCATTACTAATAATCGCCACCAGATGTCAGGCGTTTCATCCCTTTCACTGCACCCCAGGCTCGCCAGCCAGGAAAGGGCGATAAGATGCGGCCGAAATGGCACGACGATGCATTCACACAATATTATTATTTATATATAACGAATAAAGACTTTGACGGCAGCATTGCTTATTAGGATGTACTGGTATACGCCTCAAAGATACATAATGACCGCAGAATTGCCTAAGTTTTACAAGCCAATTCATCGAATACATTTATAACATAATTGCAAGCACACCTGAACCATAACCAAGGTTTAGCAAAAACACCTGTGCGTTCAATGTCTAAAGGTTGCGGAACACCGAGGAAACTAGCTTTTCGAAGGACGCGTGGAAAACAGCATTCCCAGAATTCGACCACTCAACGGACTCCCGTTTGTGAAATTGGGTAAATGCAGACAAAGAAAATATAAGCTAATTGGTGGTACATGGCCGTGTGGTCTGTTAACATTTCTTGGAATTGAGTTCTGATGCAAAGTTATTCGTTTTTTGGAACACGGCTAGTGTTGGCTTCTGCTGTCGATTATTAGGGGCCTTCGTGGGCGAAACGTCAATGCTCCACCACGGCATCTGAACATATGGTGACAATTGCCCTTACCTCTGTCACATACGGTACTTCTCGTGTACTCTCCCAAACTTTTACCGTGCTAAATTACAAGAAACGTGTCGAAATTGAGACACTAGCGCGCTACATCGCCTCGCCGAAGCTGCAGATTAGCATGCCCGAACAGTTCGCTCGGTAGCTGAACAAGCCTCACTCAGAGGCCAAGTCTTCGAGCACATGAAATTAAAAAAAATAAAATAAAAAACCCTACAAAACGGGATTCACGACACGGAAGAACCTACATTCGATTAATCCACACGCACACTAATGGAATCGCTTCCCGTGGGGCTACTGCACGTGTATCTACAAGCAACACAGTTATGACACAAATGCGCCACTACCAATTTTCCAGACGGACCTTAGCGAACATTTAATACACCAACAGGCAATTCTTATACGCCTTCGCCGTTTAAATTCGGCACCAAGTTTATTCTCGTGCTATCGGGTACAATTGCTTGCCTTACCCGAGACAACCGACCACTTTTCGGTGAGGACGCGCCATAATGCATAGAACTGCGGTCATTTACTCAGTGCACGAAAAGTATATCCCGTCGTATGCATGCAAATGAGGCCTAATAGAAATGTGGGCGTGGTGAAGACCAATCTCGCAGTATTTGGCGTGAACGCTCACGAACAAGGGTTGCCAGATGAAGGGCTATCAAAATCTCCAATGTGGCTTTATGTTTTGTTTTATAAACAGTCACAGTTTTAGAATGAAAATTTGTGAGAGTCAATGGTCCTCTACTGCCCAAGAGAATATAAACAAAGGACCTGCAGGACAAACTATGTACGCAAATGCACACTAATTATAACAGGCCACGTTATAGCCCAGAATGCAAACACACACGCGCACGCACACACAGAAAGAGAATTAAGTGAATTTGTCTATTTCTGTGTGTGTTGTAGGCCTACATTCTGTATTGAAAGATAGATTAAAAACAATAAGAAATCCATCTTCAGAAACATACAAACGAATCTATTTTGCTAACACATTTATTTCAGAAATATATCTGCCTAATGGTACTGGAAGTTATCAACAAAAAAAGTAATCAGATTAGATAACACCTTCGTAGTAATCAAACAGATTATGGTATTAATTATGTCACATAATTGTACGTCATATTTTCCAAGTAATCCACCCAACACTGCTGCCACATCATTGCAGTTTTCAGTTTTGATATTCACCTCAAACTAACTCCAAACTATTGTGTAGGTCACCCCGATAAGGTAGGTCTAGTTGTTAGAACACTAGCCCTGTCAAAGCCCCTGTCCTTAAAACTCAAAGAATGCCTCGGTTCGTAATTGCACTAGACATGCACGATCTTCTCTGTTCCAAATGTTCCAATTGTTCCAATTACACAGCCAATCGGAAGACGCCCTTGTTCCAATGTCGACGTTTTACATACTTTTTGCGCCCAATCAGAAGGCCCAGTTGTTCCAATTTCATCACGTGAATCGCAGTTTCGTCCTTCTACGTTTTCAAATGGGCACTTCCGCAAATGCGGTTTATGATCAGCAGTTCAGAGTTTGGTGAAATGAGCCGTGAGTACGAGTGAGTACGTTTTTGAATAAACTTTATATTAAAAATAGAAGTACTATTTATAATTTAGTGTTCCGAATGTTCAGAGCAGGCTAGCCATCTAGCTTTCGTGCCGTTTTCAGTTTTTTAATGTTAGTGCGTTTATATCAGTTAAAACGCGGACTAGTAATATTACGGTTAATACAAGAATGAATTGATTAATATATTGCGGTCCTGGCAGCACATTATTCATGTATTTTATCTATTAATGTCGTAATACGAAGCTGGCGTGTACCATTTTTCGTTTTCCGTATAAAACGTAACAATCTCTTGCTTGCAAGACTGATAGCTACCTGTCTCCCTGGCCTGAATCAGTGTGTTACATTAGTGTGTTAGCTAGCTGGTTATTTGAAACGGTTTCCTGGTCAGTTAATACGATTAATGTGATGACGCCAGTCAGCCTAGTTTAATCCTTTTCGTCCAGACCTTTCAAAAGTATGTGGCATTTCGGTTCTACGCCAGGCAAACGTTGTCCATAAAATGCAGTGTAACGTTAGCTATCTGTGGTTTTGCATAGGTCTGTCATGGAGTAGGCCTAATGTCGTCTCAGCAGCTCCTTTAAAATTGAAAATTAAAAAATGTGTCTGCATATTTGCTTTCATACATGCAAGTGATTGACTGAGGCTAATTCAATGAAGCCTGTGTTTCAGTGCTTGCTTTAGTTATTAATTAATACCTTTTCCATCAATCAGGGAAGAATCTTCGGGGAGTCTGATCCTAAAACCTTCTCCAGAGGCTCTGAGGCTCTCGATCCCCAGGTGCCTCTGGAGGCAGAGCCCCATTCAGGGCGAGGAAGCCAGAGGAGGTGGAGGAGGCAGCACGGCGGGCCCACCTCATCTCCACAGGAGGCGACCCTGGGAACGCCAAACTGGTGCTGAGCCAATGCACCGTGGAGTTTGGCAAGTACCAGGGTCAGACCATTTGGTGGCTTTTGGGGAATGACATGGGCTACGCCAGGGGTCCTCAATCTTATCCAGAAAGGGCCAGTGTGGATGCAGGCTTTCATTCCAACCAAGCGGTTACACACCTGATTCCACTAATCAAAATCCTTAGCAGAGATTCTTGTGGTTGATTAGTGGAATCAGGTGTGTTACTGCTTGGTTGGAACAAAAGCCTGCACGCACACCGGCCCTTTCTGGAAAAGATTGAGGACCTCTGGGCTACGCCATTCACTTGGTGCATCAGCACCAAAGGGATCGGGAGACCAGTGTGTCCGAGGGGCCTCAAATGGCCAACAAGGACGCTCTCACCCGCTACGCCTGCGCCTACCCTGACTTTGTGGAGTTAGTCAGGTTCCACAAGGTGCATGAGGAAGCGCGGTCCCTGGCCAGGAGGGAGCGAGCCTTGTTGGCTTTGGCAAATACAAAGCGGACACGCTGAGGGACCTCTACGATTCGGAGGACAGGAACAAGATCACGTAAGTGCCATAAAATATTGTTTTCTATAGCAGGTGCTCTTATTACAATTTTGCAGAGAATGCAACTGATTGATAACTTCTTTCAGCTATGTCAAGTGGCTTCGTCGGAAGACACCCCAACCTGGCACTCAGATGGACGCCGCAGTGCAGTATATAAAACGCGGAGACCAGGAGCGAGAGAGCAGTGCCCCGCCTGCCACAGCCTCCCAGCTCGCTGCAGCCGGCTCACAGGCCCCGCTCGCTTCTGCCATCTCTGCGTTTTTAGGCAGGCGTTTGCTGTCCCCAGGGGAACTACAGGCAAAGGTCAAGAAGATGGTGAAGATGGTAAAGCCTGCAGTTCTCACAGGTGTGTATTGCAGCATATTTAATCAAACATATTTCACATTATTTCATAATGCACCGAACTGCGGTCATTTACTCAGTGCGCGAAAAGTATATCCCGTCGTATGCATGCAAATGAGGCCTAATAGAAATGTGGGCGTGGTGAAGACCAATCTCGCAGCATTTGGCGTGAACGCTCACGAACAAGGGTTGCCAGATGAAGGGCTATCAATCTCCAATGTGGCTTTATGTTTTGTTTTATAAACAGTCACAGTTTTAGAATGAAACTTTGTGAGAGTCAATGGTCCTCTACTGCCCAAGAGAATATAAACAAAGGACCTGCAGGACAAACTATGTACGCAAATGCACACTAATTATACCAGACCACGTTATAGCCCAGAATGCAAACACACACGCGCACGCACACACAGAAAGAGAATTAAGTGAATTAAATTAAACGGACAGCCGTTTATACATGTCGAATTAACTCAATTGTTAGCGAACTAAACAGGCCATCGCCGAGATCAGCTAGGTAGTTAGCTGGTCTTACATTACATTTGCACTGGGCTATTAGCGTTAAATACCAGTAGCAAATATGTTATCTAACAGAACACTAACTCAAATTAGTCCCAAACAGATGCCGGCGTCTGTTCAGACCTGGCATTTCACCTACTAACTTAAAGCATTAGCAACATTCAGCTAGAACTGCAAACATGCATGTTGAAAGTATGACTCCATCATTACATTGCAAATACTAACTGAAAAGGTCTCCAATGCATCCAGTTCTTCTTGTTAGCTTTTACGGCGGTTGGCATCCAGTATTGTTGCATTCAGTTAAAAATATGAAGGCATAATGAAACGCTTACCTGCTCTTGAATGCTGTCAAACCCAGATTTTCCCACGGAGAATTTGAAATCACAACGACCTTCTTCCAAGAGCACGTCACAGCAACATGCGCATGTGATTGGATATATCGTCTACTTCTTGTTTTACAGCGGGTGTGGACACCCGCCACCTTCTGCTTCGGAGTGTGTATCAGACAATAGATTTACACTCAAAAATCCCTTCACCCTAATCTATATTTTATCCTCCATGCTTTACACCGAGTCCTACTATAAAGTCCCCATCCATGTCAGCCACCCCAGAACCCTATACCTGCTTATCCATCATATCCTATATTATAAATTAATTAATTATAATAATAATAATAATAATAAACCCTGCATTAATTGGATATAACGTGTTAACGGTCCAAGTGTAAACGCGCTGACAGATAGACAGATAGATATTTTACTGTAAACCAATATGTCATTTACAAACGTTCTGACAACCTACCAGTAACGTTTCAAGTAAGTAAGGATGAGGACTGTGATATAACGTAATTGTTACGTTATTAAATTACATCGTATTTACGTAATTCTATAAAGTTGCAGAACAGTCTCCGTGAGGTCTGGTTATTTTGCGACCATAGAGCAATGTTGTCACAACGTCACCTTTTGGTAATGTGGCGACTTACCAAATTACGACCAAAGTGTAACGTTGTCATTACGTAGCGTGTTCACTTCTGATGACTAAAGCTTCAGGGGTCATTTTGGAACACAGCGCTGATACCCGGTTTTGGGATGTTTATTATTTCATTGGTGGAAATTACAAACTGCCCTGCAACTTTTTTTGTATTACTTTAACCAGAAAAAAAATTTAAATTCACAAAACAAAAAGTTTGTATCCATTTACTTAGGTGGCTAATAATGTCCTACTTTGTGACTTCTCTTGTACTGGAGTAGGTAGTTTCCCTCAAGGTGAAACATGCCTATGTTCACATGCAAGGCAAACAGCCACATTGTGCTTATGTGTCAAGTTTCTGCTTTAAACACTTACCCTGGAGACTCCAGGCTCATGCCACCTATTTCACCTTTTTAAATAATAAGCACTTTCTCCTTTATAGGGTGAGGAGCTCAGCTACCCGGGAGGACCTCAGTGTAAAAGCTGCTCCACCGCATTGAAAGGAGTCAGTTGAGGTGCATCTGATCAGGACACCTCCTGGGCGCCTTCCTCTGGAGGTGTTCCAGGGTTGACCACTAGGGAGGAGCCCCAGGGACAGACCTAGGACACGCTGGAGGGATTATATCCAAAGGCTGGCCTGGGATCACCTGGGGATCCACCGGGATGAGTTGGCGGAAGTCGCTGGGGAGAGGGACGTCTGGGCTGCTCTGCTTGCCCCTTTACCACCGCGACCCTGATCTGGACTAAGTGTTAGAGCATGGATGGATAATGAATAAGCATAACATCTGGCAGTCCCTCTACTGAAGTTTTCAAATTGTATTTTAACAGGTGTACGTACAAGACAAACTCACAAACCCTTAAAATGAATGCGGAATGATACGTGTCAGGTTTCATTGTTCATTTAATAAAATATTGATTTCCGATACAAAACGTACATGTTGTGTCATTGACCCATAGATTGGCTAACATTAATTCCATGAACACAGTACTAATAATCACTTTAATACTACATAATATCGCCAGGAAACCCAGATCAACAAACCCATAAGGTAAACACGTTTTCAAGCATGCCCTACAACTGAACTTGGCATAACATCATTCTCCATACACAAAATTATGAACTAACATTAATCAACCATATTCTTTCTAACTCATTTTATTTATTATAAATGTAAGATATTGATATTGATCATCTAAGGCAGCTGAAATCAAAATTACTTCGTTCATTTTCATGGAATTATTTCTATAAAACAAAAAAAATTAAAGCTATTTGAGTGGCTTGTCCCATGCTACTCATTTTTTCTGATTTGTTGGAAACAAAGTTAAACATGGCACAGCTTATTTAAGCATATATGGCACCAAGTTAATTTAATTATAATTTATTTGAGGATTGAAAACAGTGTTGGCCATTCTAACAATGAAATGACAATCTAACACAGAATAATAAATGTAATTAAGTCGTTCATTATGGATTTTGTAAACTATATTTGCATCCATTCACAGTGGACCAGAAGACAGCACAGGGTGACCTTCTGCTTAGCCATTTATTAATATAGATAGTGACGGCTACAAAAATATTTTTAAATGTACCCTGAATAAATCTGCAAACCCTTTGGTTCCAGAGATCAACTCCACTTAAAATTTCATAGTAGAAATTATTGAGGAGGCATTCTTATCTACACATTTGTTTTTTGTGTATTTTTCTATTTTTTATTTTTTTAAATTTTTTTTACATAATAATAATAATAATAATAATAATAATACATTTATTTTATATAGTGCTTTTCATGAACTCAAAGACGCTTTACAATAAGTGAAATGTTACACGTAATGCCCCTATACAGCTGGATGTTCACTGAGACATTTTAAATGCTTTCTCAATGGTACAACAGTAGCAACCCAGCTGGGAATCAAAACAACAGCCTTTGAGTTGCAAGCACAGTTCCTGAGCCGGTATGGTGCTCTGCAGGTCAGGCCAATGTACGTAAGCTGCCAGTGGAAAGGCGACAGTGAACACACCACAACAATCACTCCTTTTTACTTTTGGCTTTTGATCTCAGGCAACACTTGCGGACGCAGAAGCAGCACGATTTGAAGATGATTAAGGTGACCAGCACCACCGTGGCGAGCAGTGCGGCGAGGACATCCAGACAGTGGTACTGATACCAGGACAGGTTATGGGACTGTACTCTCAGGTGTTTCGCTCCTTTGTTCCGCATCACAAACTCGATCCAGAACACAGCGCGGTCCAGCGGTTTCATCGGCTGGTCGTGGTGGATCCTCGAAAGCCTCATTGCACTTTCTTTGTACCTGGTTTGTTTACAGAAATACAAATGGGAGCAGGCAACGGTTTTTAAACAATGGTGACTCAGAAAACTCTGAAATTACAGCACAGGAATACAGCTTGACTGAAAAGTTTCTTCTGTCGGTTCTGAGCTGGAAAATGATGTTGATAATATGACTTACGATGGGTCTTTTACTACAGTGTTGACAGCATCCACAAGGTCTTGTGCCTGAAAGTGGTTGAAGTCCAGGATGACTGCAGCCCCCTTTGTCTTCATGTGGAGCATGTTGCCCGACTGGTCACCAAACAAGGGGATGCCCACCATAGGGACACCATGGTAGATGCCTTCATATATACCATTGGTCCCTCCATGGGTAATGAAGACTTTTGTCTTTGGATGGCCTTATTGGAACAGCAAAAATCTGGTTATTTTGCTGCTATGACAGAGTGTGAAGAGATTTAAGCTGCTGCATAGACATTGTTTATTGAATGTGCAATTCTTCAACGCATACATCTCATCGCTAGGGCCCTGATTTCCTGGTAACAGAGGTCTGTTGCCTGTAATTAATTTGAAATGCACAGTGCATCTCTGTTACTACTGTAGTTGAACACATGGATTAGAGTGGACAATTCTAACAGTAGGGTAAACAATGGTATATAATACTTTTCCTTGAACTAACATAAAAAAGATGGAAATATGTTGTTTTGCACAACCTGCAAGTTTTATAATATGAGCATTAATTAGCGATCATTTGTTAACAAAATGGTTAATAAATGGAGCTCAAAGAAAAGGAGTTCTGCTTCCTGATTAATTAAAAAAGTTTGTACTCTGCATGTATTTGATTTACAATATTGAACTGAATAACACATTTACACATTTTATAGTTCATCCATATGAAATTCCCTTTTTTTAAACATTCTATCACTAGTTAACATAAAAAATG
The DNA here is from genome assembly GCF_013347855.1 of Anguilla anguilla. NCBI lineage: Eukaryota > Metazoa > Chordata > Actinopteri > Anguilliformes > Anguillidae > Anguilla > Anguilla anguilla. The sequence continues at coordinate 22,639,486 of NC_049214.1, read as the reverse complement.
TCAATAGTGATTAACTCCTTCCTGTAAACTGACATAAAATTGCATCTCAGGATTTCTGAGAATCTTAGGATTTCTTGAAATGGTTTATGTACTGCAATGGGATGACTGTTAATGATCGCACAGATGGCTAAATGTCTAGTTTTGCTTCTTTCAGAATATTATAAAAACCCAGGCACAGAAGGCATAGGGCTGAACTGTATACAGTAAAATACCATACCTAACAGATCATTCTGAGGAATCCAGTCATAAACTCTAGTGTTGGGAGCCAAAGTGTCTGGCTTCTCCCCACTGTATCTCCAGAGAACCTGTGGACAGAACACAGAACACAATCAATGTTGTTGGATTATAAAAAAAACTGCTTTGCTTTTCAGTTACAAAATTCTTTAGGATCTGGACATTTTTGAAATCACACAAATGAAAAGTATACAAATGATCATACTGTTGATTTGAAACATCTATCCACAATCTCTACCAGCAATTATCATGACAGCAGACCTGCCAACCTGCACGCATTTTGTGTACCAACCACGCAATTCTTGGTCAAAATACGCAGGTACGAAATGCCAGCTGAAACTACGCAAAAAAAAAAAAAAAATATATATATATATACAATATACAATTACAATATATATATATATATATATATATATATATATATAAAATTGTAATTGAATTACGGAAAACAATCAATTAATACAAAACAATACCGTACATTTATTCGGTAGCCTATTTAAACTGTTCGGTAACTTTACGAGATGATGCATTTCAAGGGGTATATCCTAATGAGAGAAATGTGTGTATATAGTTAGCCATAGTAGTAGCTCACATACGATTTAGCCTCGTTACGAGACGTGTGAATAACTGGAGTAATTTATCTGCAGTAACTCAAACGCTACGGAGACTCCCTGTTCAAACATTGAATCGCGCACTGGTAACGTTGCAAATAATTCCTATTATTGCAGCCAGTTACCCGACCAGCGTTGCAGTTAGAAAATAATCATGACGTCAGATGATGAGGATACTAACAAGGAGAGAGCGAGAGCAGCAGACGTACTAAAAAGAAGCGAGGCCATGCCCCCAGAAGTTCCTCGCAAAATATCAGGAGCAATGGCCGTGCCTCCGGCCCTCAAAACTTCGCACCATGCATTTTGCACATTGTGCAATTATGATTTTAACATTAGCCACCAAAGAGCTTCAGGTAATAATTTAGCTAAACCTCTAGTTACAAAGGCCTACATTCCTAGATAATTTTTCAATTGAATACTTTTTTTTCCATTAGGCCTATATTATGTGTGCCTATATAAGCTGATTCAATTATTTAATTATTAAATAAAAATGGAAATCGTGAACAGAAACTTGGTTTTATTCATAATTGACTGTTTTACATCGCAACATAAGTTTTTTTTCTTTTACATTACACAACGCAAGTTTCTGTAAATACTTGAAAATGAAAACATATGTTACAATATACGAAATTAATTATTTCCATTTGTATAATAATTCAAATAATTGAATGCAATTCACTTATGGTTATGTTTGTATAAGCACACGTATCATATAATGAAATATTAATCATGAAAAAAAATTGTTTTAAGCAGGTGTACTCAAACATTTGACTTGCAAGTATATCATAATATAGTGCAGTGCAAGTGATATTTTAGAATCAGGTCAAATTATACCATTTTTGCCTGATCACTTCAACAGTCAAAACTAGAATTATGAAGAAAGGCTTGTGTGTGCGTGTGTGCGTGCAAAGCGAAGTGGTACATGCGAAAGCATGTGAACTAAGCGCAACACTGACTGTTGTGGTACTCAAAATATTTTCCTGAGGTTGGCAGGTCTGTGACAGGCAGGCAAACATGCAATAAGACCTAAAATATGTTATCACATTAAATGGGTTTAATCCATGACATACAATCATATTTTTCTGAAAGCAGAGTGAACTTATACTCAAGAGGCGATGAAAACCCCTCTCGTGAGATTATTCAAAATTAAATACCAATAATGCTACATAGGTATCATTGTAAATAGTATGAGATATTTGACCTTTTGTGGCACCTGTCCCAGAGCAGAAGCAATTGTGTTTCTTCTTTCTTTGGTGAGATTCTTTACCATTGAACCCAAAGAAAACACCACGACCCCATCTTCTCCGGAGGTCTGCACAAATTCCTCCATGTCCTGAGGTAAGACATAAAAGACCACTCCATAATCACATTATTATGGGGGGAATGGGGGTTTCATCAAGTAGGATATACTGTGTGTTTTATGAATTACCGTACTTATTCATTGTCTTTATCTTGGTATTATCTTGTGCTTTCAATTGTTTCTCACATGATGAGTCCATGTCCAGCATGAACATCCACCAGTGGAAAGAGACATACCATACAGTGGGTGGCTCACTGGTGTGTTTTCATGTTGAAATCTCTAATTTCACACAAGTATAACACAAACAACGTGAAAAAAACTGAATGGCAGTTGGCTTCTTTGACTGGTGCAGGTAATTAAAGAAAAGTACAAAGTACCTACTTTATGGTAGCAATAAATGCAGTATTGTTTTACTGGGTAACGTCATTCAGTCTCACACATAACATTTTTTATGTTTACACAAACAAATTTAGTTGAAATTGGATTTCACAGTTGCGCCCTTACTTCAGGCAGAGGCTTAGCAGGCTTACAATGAAGGCCACCAACAAATTTGAAGTTTGGAAGAAAAGGTCGGGGATATTCGAAGTCCCAGTAGGTACGGATCAACCAAATGTCAGCCTTCCCTATGACCTCACAGAACGACGTGGGCTTGCCTGTTAAGAGAAACCTGAGTTACACCTGTTGCTTTAAAATGGATCAAAGGCAACTGAAAACATGTAAGTCAGGGCTAACCTTACACCTACTTTAGCAAAGGCAAAGTTCAGAGCTGCACACTCATTTATGCTGTTTAGCAGATAAATACTCAAGCAGATGATTTATGAATCTGTCCCATAGTTCACTGTTGTAAAAAAAAAAAAAACTCTTCAAAGAGGTGAAAATTAAAGGTGAATAATTACACTTCAAGAAACATTTTACTCACTAGGATTAGTTCACTAAGACAAAACATTTAATAAAATAAATACTACTTTTCTCTTTTAAGGGATTATCAATATTCTACCAAGATGATTTTTGCAGTTAAAGAGAACTTGCCAATTACCAGTCACTCATACTGACATACAACACTTATACATACAGATATAAACATTTGATCTGGAACAATGTGCAGTTAACAAAAATACTCCCTGGTACATGTCCCTGCAAGGATGTGTTAGTTGTTATGGATAAAAATGTATTGCATTCGTTGATTTTTACCTGTAATTTCACTGTAATGTTTATCAATTTTGAAAATGCATTGTAAATTAAACACTGTTGTATGAAGGGTGTACAGCAGGAAATTCTTCAGTCGCTCCACAAAGGTCATGTTGTCTGTGTACTGTACAGGAGGTGCAGGAACATATGAGGGGGGTGCTGGCATCTGGCCACAGAGTCTCTCAAAAACATATCCAAACGAGATCCTCAGGGATATCACTAGGGGGATACCGAGCTTGTCCGACAGCAGGTAACCGCACGGCATCATGGGATCAGTGAGCACCAGCTCGTACTTGGACTGGTTCAGCTTGTTCAGGAGCTCCTCATTCCGGAACATGTCACAGCACATCTGCACTTGCAAGGCAGTCATTTTCTCCATCAGATCCATGACCTTCAAGGCTGTGTGCAAGACGGAGGCGTTGACCGCTTCATACATCCAGAAATGGATTAGTTCCTCCGAGATGCTGTGGACCTCTTTGGCGCTGAATGGCACGTCGAAGATCTTAAAGTGATAAGGATCTGCCTTTGTGTACTCCACAGACGAGGCAGAGCTCACCAGCACCGTGACGGTGTGGTTCCGATTAACCAGCTCCTCCAGGATGGCACGCATGTTCAGCCAGTGGCTATACTCCCCTGGAAAAACCAGCACGTTGCCTGCCTGGGTGTTCATAGACCCAAACAGCAAGAGAAAAGGAAGAGGGAGCAGTGGCTTTGTGCTGGCCATGGCAAGGCTGCTGGAACAGTCAAATGGGGTGGAGTGCTGTGTATTCAGGAAATCACTTGTGTCTCATGTGAGTTTATTCCAGTTCAAACCCTGTGTGATTACTCACTGGTTTCAAGTTACAATAGGGAAGGAGGAGAGGACACCAATGGGAAAGAGGGTATAAACACAGACTAGCTGTCTTATTTAGCATGACCATTTAAACCACTTCTTTAGATATTGGTGCCCAACGTGTGGCTGAACATGTCCAATTCCCACCCAAATTTAGAATTTCCAATGAACTATTGGCAACTGCAGCCACATTCAGGCATGATCCTCACGGTCGATTTGGGACAGTACAGACATCCGCGGTTCTCCTCCAGAACACAGTGTTGCCAGCCTGCTTCTTATCAAGCTTCAGCCCACAGCCAAGCTCACATTGAGTGGAGCTAAAGCATTGCTAACCAACCCTGTTCCTGAAGATCTACCGTCCTGCAGTTTTTTCATTTCAACCCTAATTTGGTACACCTGACTCTACTAATTAGCAGCTCAACAAGATGCCTAGCTGTTGAATGAGGTGTGCTTTGTTGGGCTTAGAGTGAAAACCTACAGTACAGTAGATCTCCAGGAACAGGCTTGGTTACCACTGAGTTAGAGGAAGACCTTCAGTGGCTTTGGCACGTAGTCCATGGGTCCTCTGTTGGCCAGTAGGGGTCATTAGAGAACAAATTAAACGTTGATCCTTAAGCAACTGAACCCCCCTGAACCCTGGATGACGCAATTGCCCATTGCCCTATAGAGTTACTTGCCACAGTTGGCACCGGCACGGTTCATATTCGATCCAAGGCTGTGGAGCTCATCCATGCACCACAGTGTGGTGCCTTATCCAAAACATTTAAAACTCTTAGATTTATTGAACAGTTTTTATTTATTTGACTGATGTCTTAAGATTTATTTATGAATGAAAAGCATGCATCTAATCAAGTGTATAAAACAATAAACTGTGTGGGGACTGTAACTGCAAATGTGGAGCAGTTGAGCAGCACTGTTAAAAAAATGGAAGTTATTCTGCAAAGACATATACCATTGCTCAACAGATAGAGAGGCCATTTTGGATAAGTTATATTGAAGTATCCATCAGATACAGCTTAACTATTCGCTAAGGTGTCATGAGTTATTTATAACAGCATTAATCTAAGCCTTCCAGTTCTAAATGGTTTTCTTTTTCCGTGGAGAGAGGTAAACAAAGTTTTTTGTTATAACCATTATTTCTTACCTGTCATCTCAGTGAAAAATGTGTCCCACATTGTTCCAAAAATATGAAATAGTATATCCTGATAAAAATAAAATAGAGAATTTTTCAGTCTCTGGGAGAAGTCCATTTCATCAGTATACAGCATACCACTACTTGGAACAAAAGAGGGTGGTGCAGGCAGTTGTCCACAGTGCCTCTCTATGGTGTTACCGAAGGAGAACCTCAAGGAAATAATCAAGGGTAGGTCCAGGGTCTCAGCAAGGAGCTCGCCGCAAAGGAACATGGGGTCAGTCACTAGAACGTCATATTGGGCCCGCCTCAACTTCTCCAGCAGCTCTTTGTTTTCGAACAAGATGCGACAGAATGCTTTGTTTTTCTCTGCGGACTTCTCAATGAATTTCTTGATCTTCAGGAAGGCCTGGATGTAGGAATCATTTGCAAAATCATACATGAAGTACCGGAGAAAATCTTCCATTATGGCATTCAAGTCTTGTGCCGTGAAGGGCACTGGGATGATCTCGAAGCTGCAGTTGGACGACTGGTTGCCTGTGACGGTTGGAGTAGCAGAGTGAATGAGCACGGTAACCTGGTGCCCCTTCTCTAACAGCGCAGTCATAATGTTCTTCATGTTCAGCCAGTGGCTGTATTCCCCTGGCCACAGCAGGACCTTCCCACTGTATGTGTGCTGCGCTAGGCACAACACCAGCACCAGCACCGGCACAGACTTTCCAATGCAAAGCATGACTGGAAGCAAATTTAATTCTGAAAACACAAGTCATCCACACCACTGCATTTAACCTGTGGGAGGATTACTTTTACTGGAGTGCTGCCAGAAACCTTGAACTCTTCAAACACTGGAGATTTAAAGGGGCAGTTCACCCTAATCAAATAATGGCTTATTTCCACTTGTCTGGGGTGACCATCTACCCATACAGATAGTTTTGCTGAGATTTGGCAAGTTTTCTATATATCTGCTGCAGCTCACCACAATACAATGACCTCAATGGACCCATTGTTTGTGGCAGTCAAAACACCAAAGATTTACATGAGAAAAACTCAACAGAAACGTCTCTTTCCAAATGTAATGACACGGTTACTCTTGAACATCCACAGACCTTGTTGTGCACGGTTTCATTGAAAAATACTTTCTACCCAGGTGTTTCAGCTGTATGTATCTCTGTAAAGTCTCAACCAAAGCATGCCAGTATTCTGGGGTGCAGTGTCAACGTTGCTTTAAAATATTGCATCATGTTATTACTTTTTTAAAATAGCATTGTGGCCATTTCACAATTGCAACAACTGAGATGACATGAAATTGTGCTACTGCAGAACTACATTTGACTCTGTCCAAAGCACACCATGGATAAACTCCAATCACAAAATATCAGGACACATTACGATTGCGATGTGATGTTCTGCCAGGCCTGTATTGCAGCCATCATCAGCTCCTGCTTGTTTCGAGGGTACTTGTCTTAAGTTCTCTCATTAGCATATGAAGCGCATGTTCAGTTCGATTCATATTGGGTGAATGACTTGGCCAGCCAAGAATGTTTCTTTTTTTGCTTTGAAAAACTATATATATGTATTAGCACTATGTTTGGGATCACAGCCTTGCTGAAGGATGAAGCACTGTCCAATGAACTTAATGGCATTTGGTCGAACATGAGCAGACAAGATGCTTCTGTATACTTCAGAATTCATTCTGTTGCTGCTATCAACAGTCAACAGTTACACAAAACAATTGAGCCACTACCTGTGAGAGCCATACATGCCCGAACCTTAAAACCTCCACAAACATGTTTCACATATGAGAGGGGTTCTTTAGATCTTTGGCAGTTCCTTCTGGTTTCCACTCTTGCCATCACTCTGATCTTGGTCCCATCTGTCCACAAGGCCATTTCTCAGAACTCTGCAGGCTCGGTTAGGTACTTCTTAACAAACTGTAACCTGGCCATCCTGTTTCTGCACCTAATTATTGGTTTGCATCTTGCAGTTTAGCCTCTGTAATTCTGTTTGTCGAGTCTTCTACAGACAGTAGTCATTGACACATCCAGGCCTGCCTCCTGAAGAATGTTTCCGATCTGTCAGACAGTTGACATTCCAATTTATCCCAAAGGTGATCGATGGCGTAGGGATTAGGGCTCTGTGCAGGCCAGTCAAGTTCTTCTACACCAACCTCAGCAAACCATTTATTTACGGACCTTGCTTTTTGCACAAGGGCATTGTTATGCCGAAATAGAAAAGGGCCTTCCCCAAACTGTTGCCACAAGGTTGGAAGCGCCCAATTCTCTAGAATGTCATTGTATGCTGTAGCATCATGATTTATGTTCACTGGATCAAAGGGACTGAGCCCAAACCATGAAAAACAGCCCCAGACCATTATTCCTCCATCAAACTTTATAGTTAGCACTATTTGGGCCAGTACAGTTGGCACTATGCATTCCAGCAAACCTAGATTTATCTGTCAGACTTCCAGATAGTGAAGCATGAATAATCACTACAGAGAACACAATTTCACTGCTCCAGAGTGGTGTGTTTTACTCCACTCCAGCCGACACTTGGCATTCTGCATGGCGATCTTAGGCTTGCGTATGGCTGCCCGGCCATGGAAACCCTTTTCATGAAGCTCTTGATGAACAGTTCTTGTGCTGACATTGTTTCCAGAGGTAGTTTGGAACTTTGTAGTTAGTGTTGCAACTGTGGACAGATGATTTTTATGTGCTACACGCTTCAGCTCTTGGCAGTCCTGTTCTGTGAGCCTGTGTGGCCTACTGCTCCTATACATTTCCACTTCACAATAACAACACTTACAGTTGACTGAGGCAGCTCTAGCAGAGCAGAAATTTTACAAGCTAACTTGTTGGAAAGGTGACATCCTATGACAGTGCCACGTTGAAAGTCATTGAGCTCTTCAGTACGACACATTCTACTGCCAGTGTTTGTCAATGGAGATTGCAAGGCTGTATGCTTGATATTATGCACCTGTTAGCAATGGGCGTGGCTGAATAGCTGATACCACTAAATAAAAAGGGTGTCCGCATACTTTTGGAAATGTAGTGTATATGTACATACAGGCCAAAAGTATAAGGCCACCTGTGTTTTTTTTTTTTTTTTTAAACTTTAGGTAGAGAAGAATTCAGTTAATATATGCACATTTATTGAATAACAAACCAAAGTATAAACCTTAAAAAAAATTCTATCTACAAAAACACAAAAAGATGAGTTTTACTTTAAAATAATCTTAGACTAGAATATGTCTTTAAAAAATCTTCCTCAAAATGACCTCCTTTGGCATTAATTACTGGAAATCTATCCAATCATGTTGCAAATGGAGGGGTTGGAGGGAAGTTTTTTAAAACCACAGGTAGCCTAAAACCTTTGGCCTGTAGTGTGAGTTAAATAGACACTAAAGCTGCAAGAAATATGGCAAAGAAGAAGGTGTTAGGCTTAGTGTAGGACCAAGAAAACATATGGTGGTAAGGTTATTCCCTGAGAGAAATTGCAAAGAAGCTTAAGATTTCCTGGCACAGTGTTCTGTGCACACTCAGAAGGGTCCAGCTGATGGGCAGTAATATATTAACCATACATTAACTGTTAGCTAGCTGGCTGGGAACTAGCTTGTGAAAAGGACAAATGCAACAGATATTTCACTATAATTAAGACAGTGAAATAGCATTCTCATCACAGGAAGATCAGGTCCATTGCATTTGGTAAACGGTGCTTGGCCAACTGAGAATAATAAAGATTTGTTTTCCAAATAATAATCCTGAGCCTGACAGACGCAAATTGTGGGCACATAATTGACTACAAAAGTTACATTTGCAGGAAGAAACTGGGACAAAATTAATGATAACCTCCTTCTGGAGGCAATACTATGGACTCCTGTTGTATTCATGTGCAACTTTCATTCATGAATTTTCCACCTTACAAAAAAAAGATTGTCTCAATCTCATCCAATACAGTCAGTGGTTCAGATGGGTTTGTGGTTGTAGTATCCTTCTGGACTTACAAGACAACATGTCCACAACAGAGCAGGAACTACTCAACTGCTGTAAAACCCACCCGAGCCCACAATCAGCTTTGGATATGGGCTGAACTTCCTATTCATCCTGAGCTATTCAGCACTGATTGATCAGATGGATGTAGGGTCCCAGCATGTGAGAAATTGAGTCTTTAGAGAAAATGATATGAAGAAAATACAACTTGAACTTTAAAAAAATTGCTTTACAGTGTACATAAGACAAAATCACGGTGACACAAGGACTTAGGGATTTGTGACTTGACTTGACTGAATGCTGTTATCTTGGGACTTACTTGAGAAATGCTCTGTATTATCTGGGACTTGACTTGTACTTGGACTTTATGATGACCAGCATAACTTGTGATTTGGTCAAATCTTTGTTTAGTGGCTGCATGTTAAGCAAATTAATTTATCTTCATAGTCCTCAGTTTTGCTATGTAGATAAAGCAGTCAGTGTATAAAGCAACCGTGTGGGGCCAGTAACTGCAAATGTGGAGCAGCTGAAAGTGCTGTTAAAAATTTACAGTATTCTGCCAAAACACATACCATTGCTCAACAGATTGAGAGGTCATTTTAGGTTACGAATTGAGCTGTGTACATTACATATACATATAATAGATTACATTCATGGGGGCTGAAAGTATTGAACTGTATGTATATTTTGGATAGTTGTATTTAAATATCCATCAAATACAACTTAACATTTCACTAATGCGTTATGACTTATTTATAACAGCATTAATTTAAGGTTTTCTTTTGCCTTGGAGATAGGTAAGCAAAGTTTTGTGTTTAAATTATAAGTATTCTTTCTTACCTGTCATCTCAGTGAATAATGTGTCCAACGTCATTGTTCCAACAATATGAAATAGCATATCCTGAGAAAAATAATATAGGGAATTTTTCAGTCTCTGGGAGAAGTCCATTTCATCAGTATAATGCATACCAGTACCTGGAACATAAGAGGGTGGTGCAGGCAGTTGTCCACAGAGCCTCTCTACGGTGTTACCGAAGGAGGCCCTGAAAGAAATAACGAAGGGTAGGTCCAGGGTCTCAGCAAGGAGCTCGCTGCCAAAGAACATGGGGTCAGCCACCACAACGTCATATTGGGCCCGCCTCAACTTCTCCAGCAGCTCTTTGTTTTTGAACAAGGCCAGACATAATTCCTTGTTTTTCTCAATGGTCTTCTCAAAGATTGCCTTGATCTTCAGGAAGGCCTGGATGTAGGAATCGTGCTCGTACAAGCTGTACAGGAGCATCTCGTCCACTAGGTCATTCGTGTCCTGTGGCGTGAAGGACACTGGGATGATCTCAAAGCTGCAGTTGGACGACTGGTTGGCCTTGATGGTAGGAGTACCAGAGTTAATGAGCACAGTAATCTGGTGCCCCTTCTCCAACAGCGCAGTCATAATGTTCTTCATGTTCAGCCAGTGGCTGTATTCCCCTGGCCACAGCAGGACCTTCCCACTGTATGTGTGCTGCGCTAGGCACAACACCAGCACCAGCACCGACACAGAGTGTCCAATGCAGAACATGGCTGGAAGCAAGTGGAATTCTGAAAACACAAGCAGCGCATTAATCAATTTCGCATGTGGGAGGATTACTGTAATGTTGCCAGCAACCTTGAATTACGCAACAGCACGCAGAAACACATGTGGCTGGGGGAGTTCCCAAAGAAGGTTGCTGCATGTTTTTGCATGCAGCATTATTGCCATCTAGGTTCCATGTGCATTCAGCCCTTCATTTTAACTGCTGCGATACTCATGTGGACACTGGCATATTGTCCGAATGACATGTTGAGTATTATTTGCTGTTGAAAGTTGCTGTTTTCAGAACATAACCACATGTCATCTGCTATTTTGCTGCTGTTTTTGCTAGGGTCCGTTTAGTAACCGAGGCTGAGACTCACCTTTACACCCTTGTATAACATGAAACACATCAAGTTTTACGACTAAATAACTTAGCGTCTCAGGAGGGAGAAAGATAAGCAAATGCTGCAGGTCCCAGCAGGCAGGAAATGCTCTTCATTGTTCCAGGCCCCTCCTCTGCCCCGCACACAAACAGATTCCTGAGCCCTGGAAAAAGGCGGGCCTGAGCACAATGAATAACCTTGTGGGACCGCATTATTTATCTGTGAAGTTACCTGTGAAACAACAAGAAGAAACGGGCAGAAAAAAATCTGCGGGGAACGTGTAATTTATTTCTTTATGAATAAAAGTTATTGGTGATGATTGATAATAATATATAAAGACCCAGAAGCACGCAGTCTGAACCAAATATTTGCTTGAAGTTACAATCTCGAAGATCTCCGTTTCGTTCTCTTTGGCGGTACCAATGGCGAAAAGCAGTAATTGCAGGTGTGTTTTTGGACCTCACTTCCCAGATATCCAACCGGATCCAACCAGTGTCGCCTGTGTGACGTCAGTCAGTTGGCACCTGGGCCACGCCAACTATAACACTTAGGCTACTATTTAATGAAAAATGGTTGTTATAAAAGTAACGTTATGTACATACTTATTCATTGTCTACCATTAGGCTAACTTAAGCTGTCTTTACACTGCCGAGCCAGGTTAAAATGCTGTAGCAGACCTGGGGTAGAATTAGTGATGATCAATTTCCACAGACGTTCTTTTTCCACCTTTTGCCCGGTATGAACATCTTTACACTACAGAGAAGAATCCGCGGGATTCGCTGTGGCTCGTGCACTTATGTATCTCGTGCACAATAAACACTGTCGTTCTCGTGAATGATTGTTGTGTGATATTTTTGAAACCCCGCCTTGTTAAGAACCAAAATGTTACCCCTGGTGTTTCTGGTTTTGCTAGCTAAACTGTTCGAGAATAAAGCTGAACTGGGTGTTAAATTAGCAATCAGAACAAGAAGAATAAAACAAAAACAAAGGAGATTTCATCGAAAAAAGGGCATCAAGGCTGAAGGAACAAATGAGGAAGCGTAATAAAATAATAACAACGCGAATCCATACTGTCGTATTTTTTATTTAGTTTTCTCCGGCTTGACATCGTTACACTGAAATCAGACCTGGCTCTGCTCCACCTATACCCCGGGCCAATGCTCTCTGTAAAGACGGCTTTATTCCGATCATTATAATATACTGATGAACTGATGATGTAAATAACGGTAACGTTAAGGCCAGTTCAGATCAATGATTCGCAACGAGACAAAACGGTTTTAGAATGTTGCAGAGAAAATTGCAGCGGTGTGAACTGGTTATCTGCAGAGCGTCTGAAGCCTTTGCCTGGGGTTTCAAAAGACCCAGCTTGTCAAATCGCCAAGTGCAGTTAGAACGTTCACAATCAGACGTCTTGGAATTTTGCAAGTCGCATCCGTCTCGTTGTGAGTCATTGATCTGCACTGACCTTTAGTTACCTACATTGCAACGTTGCAACAAGGTAGCATTGCATTCGAGATAAGTTTTGCGAGGTCGGTACCAGTCGGTAGCGTTTAGCGTTTTTTCTGATTGTTAGCTGACATTAGATTGTGTTAATTACATTAGCTAGCTAGCTAGCTAACGCAACGTTACCTGATATGAGAGATGGCTACTGTGCGCAACTTTGTCTAAACTAATGTTGCCTTTCTTGACATGGTCCGGTAGCTGGCGTTAGCTGTGCAAATAGCTAGGCTATTTTTCACAACTCCGCACATTTCATATTACCATTTCTTTTGGCAAATCAATTAGGGCATCTACTTTGTTCACATCAGATGTAATTTTAAAACAATTGATTAGAGCTTTAGAACAAATTTATTTCAGCTTTATTTCACTATTAGAATTCCAGTGGGTCAAAAGTTTACATACACCAAGTTGACTGTCTCTTTAAACAGTCTGGAAGATTCCAGAAATTGATGTAATGACTTTTTAGAAGCTTCTGATTGGCCATTTTTCATAATTAGGAGTTAATTGGCATCTGTGGCTGTATTTAAGGGCCTACCTTTAGAGCCACTGCCTGTTTGCCCTTGATACCATGGGTAAATCCAAGCAACGCTGCCAAGACCTCAGAAAAAATATTGTGGACCTCCACTAGTCCAGGTCCTCCTTAGAAGCAATTTCCAAACAACTGAAGGTACCACGAGCATCTGTTAAAACAATTGTGTACAAATATAAAAATCTTTGGACCACACAGACACTGCATCGTTCAGGAAGGAGGCACAAATTAACTCCCTGGGCTGATTGACTTTTGTCCAAAAGGTTCAACTGAACCCTGAGACAACAACAAAGGAACTGGTGAAGGAGATGGAGGCATCAGGTATGAAAGTATCTACATCCACCATTAAGAGAATCGTACATCACCATGGCTTGAAAGGCTGTCGTGCAAGGAAGAAGCCCCTACTCCAAGATACTCCGGAATAAAAAAGCCAGATTGAAGTTTGCAGGTGATCACCAGGACGAAGACCTAGCCTTTTGGAGGAATGTTCTCTGGTCAGATAAAACAAAAATTGAACTTTTTGGCCATAATAGTCAGCGCTATGTATGTAGGAAAAAGGGTGAGGCTTTTAATCTGAAGAACACTATCCCAACTGTAAAGCATGGGGGTGGCAGCATCATGATCTGGAGGTGTTTTGCTGGAAAAGGGACTGGTGCACTTCCGAAAATAGATGGCATCATAAGGAAGGAGGATTTTCTAGAAATACTGAATACTGATACACCTCAAGACATCAGCTAGAAAGTTAAAACTTGGTCACAACTGGGTCTTCCAGCAGGACAATGGTCCTAAGCATACTTCCAAAGTTGTAACAAAATGGCTTAGAAATAACAAAATGAAAGTATTGGAGTGGCCATCACAAAACCCTAACCTGGATCCCATAGAAAATGTGTGGACTTAACTGAAAAAGCATGTCTGAGCATGGAGGCCCACAAACCAGTTACACCAGTTCTGTCAGGAGGAATGGGCAAAAATTCTGGCAAAGTATTGTGAGAAGCTTGTGGAAAGCTAGCCCAAGTGTTTTATTCAAGTTAAGCGATTAAAAGGCAATGCCACCAAATACTAACAAAGTGTATGTAAACTTTCGACCCACTGAAAATCTGATAGTACATAAAAGCTGCAATAAATAGCTATTTGAAATGACCTCTTATGGAAATAAAGTAGATACCCTAATTGACATAACATAGGAAATGTATGGTAACATGAAATGTGTGGAGTAGTAAAACATTGAGTTTGAATGTCTTTAGCCTAGGTGTACAAAACATCATCCCCCCCTCCCATGAGGGATTGTATTGCCATGTAACAAGTAAATCTGTCCAAACAGGTTTAGCAATGAGTGGGCAGTGTTCCTTGTATGGAGGTACATAGTGGGAGAGCCAAGATAACAGTTCAGAATGCTTCCTGCAGAGACTCCTGCGGTGGATATTTTTTCAAATCCACCTTTTCAGGAGAGGTCTAGTAATTGCATGCCTCGGACTTACTTGGGTTTCTCAAGAGACCTAGTTTTTTTTTAAATAGAGCACAAACAGACATAATTACTGTGGAAACAGAAAGCTGAACATCTGAAACTGGTTGACCAAAGGGATTAATGCCTACACACACAATACTTATTCTTTATTACAATGAAAAACATTTTGTTTAAAGACTGGAAACACACAAATCTGCCTAAATACAGAATTTCAAAACTTCTCGACAGTAAGTTGCAAGTAGGCGAATTTTGGAAAACTATCCCCTTTGTGAATACTAAACATACAGTACAGAATGGCACTTATCAAGGCAGACTCTCAATGAACATTTTCCATAGTAAATATAGAAAGAATCAAGAGACAAGATCAAAACAATCTCAATATTTTCCCCATGATGTAGAAGTTAGCCAAAAGCTTGCTGCATTCAAAGAACGGTGCTATGCACAGAACAAGAAATAAGCTCTAATGTGTTATCGCTGACATTTACTACATTTTTCAGCCATGTCACTCTGTATATATTTACCTATTGCACTAATTTATCAGAACATTTCAAAAATTAGACACCAGATATTTGTTTTGGAAAGAACTTCAATTTCGAATTTCAATTCTTTCAAAACTAGTGGATTGAGCAGTAGTGGGTTCCTAATTTAAATCATCTTCCATTTCATTATAATGCAGGCATGTCACATACACCCACTCCCAAACACACTCACTCCCTCTCTCAATGTTTAAGAGCTAAGAGGGAACACTATAAACATCTCATAAAATTTATTTTAAAAATGTTACTTTTCACTGGCTCCGTACTGCCAAGAACAACTCCACAAATAAAGCAGTCACAGTTCCAGTACAAGTACATCGCATCAGCATTCAAACACAAGTGTCGGGCAAAAAAAAAGGCATTATGTTTCTCTTTATCATTGCACATGTATCCACATAAATTACAGATCATTCAGCAGTACTTTCCATACTTATGATTCACAGATTGACAATGGAGTTTCATTGACAGAAAGTCTCCAGTAGGGTTGACATTTTTGCAAGAGCCACAAGAGAGACAGAGCACAAATTTTCAGCTGATTGGTCAGGACAGGGCCTACTCTTAGCACAGATTTGGAGACAGGCTGACCATGCCATGGACACGGTGAAATCTGAGTTGTGGAAGCCAAACCCTGGATCTGGCGTTGGGGACATAGTGCCCCAGGAATGCCACTCAGCTGAGTCTCCTTCACATTGCATCCGGTGTACTGTGCTCCCCTGCACATCAATAAACCTGTATGACCTCATCCCACTCCCTGACGGGCCACACCCCGTTCTCCTTCACGTTAGAGGGCGACGTCTTCCAGTCCCAGGTTTTCACTGGGATGTTCCAGTTCTGACCGTAATTTGCCTCCACGTAGTCCAATGTCTCACAAGGGACTCGCACTTTAAGATCCAGCAGCTCTGTCCAGCACAGGGCGAACCTTGGGAACACATATCTGCCATAAAGGAAGGGTTGGGGTCAGTTATAAGGTCCTGCACCCTTGTCATGAGAACTAGTCTGAAATGATGATCAGGATGTGACTGTATTTGTATATAAACTGTGATTGGGTCAATCTGAGTGGTTATGGTGTGAAAATTAGGATAATAGGCAGGAAAAGTGAGATAAAGGGAAGAGTTATTATAACACTAACAATTGCAATGTCAAGAGCAATATGATGCTTGTGAATCAAGAAACCACCATAGACCTTTCAAATGAAAAGAATGAGGAATCACTGTTCTTATTAGTGCTCATTAAGTCATAAGATGAAGACACTTATTATCTGCAAATGTATAAACAGGAAAACAACACCTTTCCTTTGATGCAAAGTATGTCATTTATAAACACAAAAGCATCTGTGCACTTCTGATTGGCTAACCACTAAAATGATAAACTGCTGATAGGCTGTGTTTAAAAAAACAAACAAAAAAAGGCAAGCACTCAATATGTGTAGATCTCTGTTGTGCAAAAAGTCTAAAGGTGATCTAAACAAAACAGCAACACGAATAAGAAAGTATGACTGCGTATGCAGGGGCACCAAAATGATCAACATACTTGAACTTCTTGCCACTCTTGGCCTGTGTGCCACCATTCCACACAACGTCGTCCTCTTCGTAGAAGAAGAATATGTCCAATTTCACATCCAAACCCTGAAAAGAGAGCTCAAGACTGTCCTCTACCTGTAGTCAATCAGACAGGACCCCCAGATTAGTACTGCCAGGACAACAAAACACAGGAAAATCACGGACATATACTGAACATAAGGTCAGCACTACAAAAAGAAGACACAATGCATTTTCCTGAAGCTTTGCATCCATTTCAGGCAAGTCATTACAAATGCTACTTGCTTTTTAATGCTAGTCTACATCAGAAGACATGTGAAACTATCTTCCTTATTATTTTGACTATTGATGGTTATACAAATGGCAAACTTACAGGTTTGTGGGGCACACCATGTATATGCAGCATTGAGAGTGGAACTTTTTAGGTTACTGTGGACAAGGTTACAGTAAGGACCACATGTCCCAAAATGTTTAAGTCCACCATTTCAATCTAAAAACACATAATAATAACAACATGACATGTAAAAAGGCAGAAAATGTATTTCACATGACTGTTTTTGAAGTCTGGACATACTTTTCCAAATTTGTGCTTGAGGGGTAGGCCAGACTTCTGAAAAGCCTGGATAATGTCAGGTTGATAGTCTTTAATCCGGATGCCCAGGTCAACATCTTTGCTGTAGGGAATGACATTACACTGCCTAAACCAGCCTGGGGAGCAAGAGGGAGCAATAAGTTAAGACAAGATATCAACAAACCCAAACACTTCCGCCATATATTGCCCTCAGATGAAATCATCTGAATGCACTGCAATATGAAACACGAGTGTATGACACCTAGGACACACATTCGACACCCTGTCATATCTTTAATGATGTCCGCTCACTAAAAGAGGTACACCGGAAAGAACATCAAATCCCCTCCTTCCCGCATGGGAGTTTCACATATGGATTGAGAGTCAGCTGTCCCACAGACTGCGCCACAAATCACGCTGCTGATGGAGCTTTTTGACAGAATCCTCATACAACTCAATGCCTGAGAGAAAAACCATCTCACCGAGGCAGGTGCCACTGCTCAGCCAGAACGGCACTCCCAGGTCACTGAGCGTTCGGGCAGCCAGATGCAGCAGACTCTTCGCCTTCATCCTGAAGTCCATGGCCTCTGGGGACGTATCATCAGGGTACACCTGCCGGTGAGGGGTGGGTGGGAAGGTAAGCCAGCGACATGAAATGTGGCATTATGCACAGACAGACTCTGAGAATTATCCAGAAACTAAGCTTGGTTACAGAGCGCAAGTAGATAGTGGTTTAAAACCAGAAAGCTTTATATTAATCTTAGTTCCATGGATATGAGGTATTAAAATGTAAATAAGTGAGCATAGAGACCTGATAGAAGGCACGTGCATCCTTGTATCTGCACTCCAGAAAGCGGGCCTGGGCGCGCTCATTAAGGAAGCGTGAGATGTTCTTTGGGATCCGCACGTCCAGCCCATCCACCAAGGACGGAACTAGCTCTGGTCTGGCAACAGACAAAAAACACAGTTGTACAGGCTCACTGTTAATCCACTCTAATTGTTGTTTCTCCCCCTCCCCCAGTCCTTCATAATCTAGAAGTAAGATTCAATTAGAGGAACTGCACTCTTAAACAGAGGCCGACTGTCTGATCACCTGTCATAGGCCCCAGCCTGACGGCCAAAGTCCAGCTTCCGAAAGGACACAAACTTCCTGTCCATGTTGGGCTTCAATCGCAGCGGGCCATGCCACAGGTAATTCCCGCTGCGCTCGTAGAAAACCACCAGGTGGACCGCGTGGCCGTTGCGGCGGAAGAGGAAGTGGAGTGGGATCTCCGTGCCAGAAAGGTCATCCAGGCCCACCAGGCGGGGGTCCTTCCCCCGCACCTCCAGGAACTCCAGACCACGCTCTGCAGCTGCCTGGGCCAGGCTTGCCTGTACATTCACACACGTGGGCACCACAGAAAGGCTGTTCACCGGGACTCAATAACATTAAATAACAATAAGCAGCGTGCAGCTGCGGTCACTATAGCTTTATGGGTTTCCCTCACAGCAAGAGTTTCATGTGTGACATGAAAAATGTAATCATCGCATTATGTGACCAAAAACGCCAAATAAGAAACCCTAAATTACAATATGTACTTTGAATGACTAAGAAACCTTTCTATATTAATAAAAAGGGAATTCTGTTACTGTGATACGTCCAATATTAAAATCTAAACATGGATTACTGAATACATTTTCAATGGAGATGCAGACCACTGTCATATTCGCAGATTTACACTGTTAGGGATACTAGGTTTAAATTCAAAATAAATACAAATTTATCAAAGGGTTTAAAAAAATAAATAATTAATTTAAAAAACTAGTGTGATTTGTGAAGAAATATAGAAGCCCGGCTCCTTACATCATATTTCCAGAGCTTGGCAAGCAAAGCAAAGGTAGTGAAGTCCCTGTGGGTGCAGAAGGAGCTGCAAGGAGGACCTTCAGCTTGGCCGTCCCTTGGTTGAGGGGATTCCTGAAGTAGCAGACTCAGGGTAGCCGTGTCAATCAGGAACACAGGCAGATTATATCTGGCCACCAGTCCCAGAAACTTCTTTACCACCTGCTGCATGGAATCCCCAGAAAGGGACACCACCACACACAAAAATATGAATAAATAAACTCACTTTATAAGGGAATGAAAGCATTCACAGATAGTGTAGCTCAGGGATGTCTTTTCATTTCAGGCTTCTAAAGACTCAGGATTATGCTTATTTTTTAAATTTTTTTATTTTAAACAGGGCATCTTTGATAGTTATTTTCTACTTACCCACTGTGCATCACCACCCATCTGAACAGCTTTACCACTGGATCGAGTTCCATGCTAAAGTGTCAGGGGAAAAAATCAAACTATTATGGTACAACAGTGCAATCTTTATTGAATGAGTGACAGTACATAAACAGGCTGGATTAGCAATATTATTCTAACTAGGCACTGTGGCTCTGAGTCAGTATTAATCTAACTGGGCCCTTGACAGCACGGCATTTGAGAAATTATACTGATAAACACACCAGTATCCATCACCATTCATACCTTAGTGAAACCCTCATGAAGATAGCTCACCTTTGACACATACTGTCTGTAGTAATACAACTGAAACAGGAGAAACACAGAGCTAGTTGCAATAAGAAGGGCCAAGACCACAGACTTGTTGATTCTAGGCATTGGTTCTCCTCGATTTGTCACGGATGGCCAGTTGGTGGGACGCAGCGAGTATTACCATGTTCACGTGAAGACCTTTGTGACAGGTGTCCTAACTGGAAACAGGCAACAAAGTCTTAACGTTAGTAACGCATTTCATATTTGGCAGATAATTTATAGTCCTGAAGTATGAAGAATAAGTTATTACATTTACATTCAATTCAATTCGATTGAATGTACAAACCATTTGATGAGGTGTGCACAAAGGTAACCAGCAAACATTTAGAAACAAAACAAGCATGCATGTGTTAAGCACGTATCCCACCTCTAGTGCAACGGTACCATCTACAGGGTAAGGCACAGGTAATCAACATATTCAATGTTACCTTAATCGTCTCCAACATAAATATTAACGTTACAACCAGCAACACACTCGCGTAGTTTTGTGTGAATTGTTTAAACAGATAACATTAACTATTACTGTTAGTATTACTAGTGTTAGTAGCGGTAGCTACCTATTTAGCTAGTAAGTGAGCTGACGCTTGCAGATTTAACTAGCAAGCTAACTAACATACGATTGCTCAGTTGATCTCGTTGGATATCAATAATAGCATAACCAAACACTGAAGAAAAATGAATCGACTGGCGAAGTGCAAACGAATACAAATAAGAATGCCTAGTGAAACACGCATCGCTAGAGATAACGTTTTCAAATAACGTTCCAGCCATTGAGTTAGCTAGCTAGCTATCAAGGCTGAACCGGATTAAATTCAGATTCAGGATCTGTAGCTAAACATTAAACAGCAAATTTTGCGTGCCAACTAGCGTCGTGTCAATCAGATGAGGGTGGGAACAAACCTGGAAAAAATGCTGTTATGGCCAAAGATATTACATAGATGTAATTACCACAAATTCTTGACATCTTGAATGAGTTGCGCAAAACTACGGGTACCAACTGGAGACAACCATCGCAAAACGGGCAACCGGGCAGCCAATGGGCTCGGGATTTCTTCATCACAAATGCGAAGCGAATTTAAGTTTTTATTTCAGTCACCGATGAAATAAATCGCTCAGTGAAAATAATATTTTTCATATGAAGAACAATAGCCTTATACTTCGACCCCTGTATACTATATAGGCCTACATACTGTATACACCAATGTGTTTGACGGATGTAATGAAAAAGAATCTCACAAAATAGTTTTATGTAAAAATACTCAATAAAACGACACA
Organism: Anguilla anguilla; assembly: GCF_013347855.1. Lineage (NCBI taxonomy): Eukaryota > Metazoa > Chordata > Actinopteri > Anguilliformes > Anguillidae > Anguilla > Anguilla anguilla. The sequence goes on along the minus strand of NC_049214.1, from coordinate 22,618,276 downwards.
GACACGTTGAAAGCATTTTTGTTTTTATTCCGTCTATCGCCTTACAATACACGTCATTCAACAACGTTTTCGCCTGAATTGCATATTCCCATACAGATATGCCCAATTGCTGATAGGCAAACATATTCATCTGTTGTTCGTAAAAGAATCACACACCAAATAAAATATCACTATCAAATCAATACAAGATATAGATTTGATTCACTATGTTGGCCCTCATACTGAATCCATAGGATTAGTTTTCTCATGCATTTCCACATTACAGCAGCATAGATCAAGATGGAAAATACACAAAACATTACAGCTTTTAGCCAAATTTATTGAAAAATCTAGGTAGGGATTCACAGACCACAGTGCAAGTCATGAACTTCCTACTAAACCCTGGGTTAATGAGTCCAGGGACACGTATTCACCCTCTTCTCTGTAAAGGTACTACGGGAAACATGGACTCTCAGGGGAAATCCAAAGGTAGTTTCAACTAATTAAACAGCAGCTTTCAAAAACAGAACTGTTTGCGATACAACTCAAAGTCTTCCCTGTTAAGGACTACTCCTTACAGTCATTAAGCTCTTTCAACATGTGGGGACACTAGAAATGATGCCACAGAACATAAAGTATTGCATGGGCCATTACCAAGTGGCTAATGTTCTTGATGTTAACATAAACAGCAAAAAAAAACAGAAACATCTTTGGTAGTGGAAACGCTTGAATGGAAACTGTTAATTTCAGTACAACAGACCAACATTTTTGTAAAGGTTACCCTCCATTACATAAACAACTCTGTCCAAAGAGTTATGAATGTGTTTATTTCTTTCAAGGCCAACCATTTAACTGAATATGGTATGTCATGAATTTCTATTCAAATGTACAATGATAACCGGGCAGCATTTGAGTAGTTGTTGAAAAATGTGATTCACAACAGCAACAGTGCCACAGTGTTTGCTTTTTAGCTGTGCCTTCAGTCCGCGTGCCAGCCTTGTTCCTCGAGGGACAATTCCAGGCAGTGGTTTTGGTGAATAATATGAGGGGTGCGTCAAAAGCACCACTCAGTGTTGCACACACAGGACTGCAAGTTTTTGTGACTGAAGTGCACCATCTTCTGGTGTAGAGAGCAAATGTGCAGTTTCGTTCCGGTGCGATCCTCAGGTCCACATTCTCAGTGGCGCGTTGCAGCAGAGGCCCCAGGGAAGAAGTTAAACGTCGCTCGCACTAATCCTTGCACTCATACGCATACATACATATATACGTACATACATACAAAACAAGCCAACTAAAAAAATAATAATAAATACATTAATTACACAGGTGTCAGTTGGAAGCAGACAGGATTTCTCAAGCCAGGAAACACCCATTTAAGAACCAAATCTAAAACGCAGCATTCAGACTAACACACGAATGAAAAAAGTGCACTCTTGTCTATTCCCTGATTAAGTGACTAGCATTCCTGATACCATTTCTCGAATGGAAATGTAAAAGATGGCGCTTCCTAAGGGGCGGAGCTCAGGTGCAGTGACAGAGAAGGCCAAACGGGCTTTTTTACCAAACCATGAGAACCCCGGTTTTTTGAGGACCTTGGGCCTCCCCAGGGTCCAAGTCTGGATGTACTCTTCAGAACTGACAGGAAGAACATAACACGCACAGGAAGCGTGAAGTTTGCGGGCGTGTTCCTGGTTCCTGCGAGCTACTGGGGCATGCTGTTCAGGCTGCTGTTAGAGCCCCCTAGCCCATTCTCAGTCTTCTGAAAACTCCTCACTGCACTGGGGACCTGCAGGCCTGTGGACAGGGTTAAACCTCCACACCACACCTGCGGGGAAACACACACGTACGCACACATCAGTACTGCGTTCCCTGACATTTTGACATGCATCAGTTTTATTTCTTGACAGGTTTACAGTTTCTTTTACTTGTGTAGTTTGTGCTAGAAGCCATGCAGTTCTTGTGGGCATTCATCAGAAAACTTACAGGACAAATATTATATTTTCACAGATAAAAGGAATTAAGCTCAAACAAATTACAATGCAAATCAAGCTGCACTCATTTTAATTATTCTCAACCCCCCCCCCCCTTTCCCCTCATTCTCAAACTGTGATTGTAGGCCAGCTCAAACTCCACAATATCCTACATACATTTGGCAAGGCAACCAGCATCACATGCATCCTCTGAATCAATTACAGCCAGCCACCATTTATTTTCCATGTGTAGCCCACAAGCTGAGCTGTTGAGGTTCTGCATCTGTATACTGACCAACCAGTGCATGCTGATCACATGTTCCTGATTGTGTAGTCAGGTCAATCCCGAACTTACCATGAAGGCTGGTACAACAGGCTGGCTGAATTTAGTTTTGAAACTATGAACTAACTGCTTGCTGTCTGCATTGTAAAAGGACAGCTGACCTGAAGGAAGAAAAAAAACAAAATACATTATTTAGGACAATAGTGTGCAACTCATGAAAATACATGTACTATAACAGAAATGGTATACAACCACACTCAATCTCATGCAATCCTCCAGGCAACCTATAAAGCATGAAATGTACTTCAAAAGATATCCTGTGAAAATACAAAACCATTTTTGAACCACTACAGTCAGGTTGAAGAATGAACACAATGGCTGAAATACAATCTTAGGGTATCAGATACCCCACAGTTTTTTGAGGGCTTAAGGACACATGATATATGTACTTCATTTCTGCACTACCTGTTACACACAACAGCAGGACTTAACCCTTCCATCAGTGAGTGTAAGATTCAGGTAGCCACTTCCTGCTTGGGTTACAATAGTCCATAATTAATGTAGTGTCACAAAACGAGCTACCAGGAGAACAAATGTACATCTGTCACATTATTGCACCGTTTGAGCCTGACAGAGCCATATAATGTTTTACACATGGTCAGCATGGTCTTCACAGTCAGGCCTTTATTTATTATGACTTGTTTGGATACAAGTCTAGACCCTTCTTCACACGTTAACTCATTTAATGTCAAGCAGTGGGTTATACCTCCATCAAAGTCACAGTAGACGCCTATTCGGTCAGGCACGGGCACTTCCAGACTCTTGGCCTTGTTGTTGTGCTTTGCGGCGAAGGAGGTCTGCAGCCAGTTGTTGACGTGGATGCACCAGGTGGTGTTGGTCTTTCCCAGCTGGTCAAACTTGCCCAGGTTCCTGTAGGTCACTCCCACGCTGTAGGACTTGCAGTCTTTCAGAGCCTTCACCTCCCAATAGTGCTGCCCACTTTCAATGCCGGTGTCCCCTGAGAGGGGAGGACAGATACAAAAACCCTGATACCCCCACACGGCAACCATTTCAACCTGCACCTCTGTTCTGTTCACCACATCCATTCGGCCATCCATTATCTAACACACTTATTCCTGGTCAGGTTCGCGTGAAGGTGGGGGGGGGGAGGGGGTCTATACCAGCATGCACTGGGTGAGAGGCAGGAACACACCGGGACAGGTTGCCAATCAGTTGCAGGGCACACACACCATTCACTCACACACTCGCACCTATAGGCAATTTAGAATCTCCAATTAGCCTAATCTGCATATTTTTGGACTGTGGGAGGAGACTGGAGTACATGGTCCAGTCAATACCATTCAAGGTGCTACAGACCACTTAAAAAACCACTGAAATCTGTTGCATTGTAGCTCCAAGGAACATAGTTGCTTCTGTTGTCTAGAGCAGCTTCTGTGCTCTAGACAAAGGTGCCTGATAAGAAAACAAAAGCTTTATAATACTGTATATAAATGCAATACTGCGGTATCAGTGTCAGGATTGAAGGTGATTACCCAGTACAGTGTAGGATTCTCCTGTGAAACGGTCCCTGCTTCCCCTCATCGCTGGTGACCTTGTGGTGGATGTGCGTTTTGGCGAAGGGGTTCCACTTCTGCAGCAAGCAGGACAGAACCAAGAACAAGCTCAGCTCACAGCAGCTGTGGTATTTGAGGTGCCACTGACTTTCAAAATGCAAGGAATTAGAGAAAAAAAAAAATTCAGAAGACACTATTCTAAATGGTGACCAATCGTGGATCTAATACAGCATGCCTGCATTTCTTATGTCCCAAAAACGTCCAGTCCACTCAAATTCACATTCAAGATTTTAGTGTACACCGCAAACAGGATGAGAAAGAAAGTGACTCATGAAAAAAGAAATGGCGACAATAAGTATAAACTAAAAGCCACAATGTCGAAAAACAAGATTTTATTATACATTTTTTTGCGATTGGCAACTAAATACTGAAAATCTACAAATAAAGAGGTGAGTGAATTGACATCACAAGGAAAGTGAACGTAATGGAGTAATGCCTCTTTCTTAAAAGGTTTAAACAGAGTGCACATATGTTGTCAGTAGCCAGGATCTGAATGGAGCGATAAGTGATGGGAGCAAACTGTCTGTATCCAAATTATAAATAATAACCCTCTTGATCCTGGTTGCTTGTCTGGTTTATTATGGACATTGTTGGGATTTTTGAGGGTTGTGGCAGTTGTGGGGTGTCAGCTGTGGTGCCGCAGAGGGTGTGTCCCTGTATGATTCTCTTGCTCCAGGACCCATCTGCTGCATACCACACATTGGCAGGGAACTACGGGAACAGCTGGCTAATGAGTGACCCCCCTACCCAAGGGTACAGGACCAACTGACAGACAAGGCCAGACCAAGTCATATTTGATTGTGGTGGTGCAAAGTGATCTCATATGGCTACCTTACTTTCTTATTCTAAAAATAGACAGCGGACATTCTGTCCTGCTTTTGTATTATATTGTATCCCACTTTATTCATACAGGGGGGAAAGCAGACAGCATAACAGATCACAGCAGATCAAAGTCAGTTGACTGTGCCACATAGTCTCCCTAACATCACTTAATTTAATGAGCAGGCACAAATTCTGGATCCATTTTTGTTTTTGATATTTCAGTAATCGACAATTGTGCACAATGTTGAAAACCTGGCATCTGTAGATGGAATAGATCAATGTACAAAGACATTGTGCTGACACTGTCAAATGATGCAGTTCTTACTCACCAAAAAGCATTGGTTGCAAGCATGAAAAAAATATCCAACAAAAATTACTCCCATGTTACAACGTTTTTTAGCTGACCAAAAGCTGATGGACCCAAACCAGCTGTTAATGATCATTTTGTCACCATTTCTTTTAAGGAAAGGGAAAAGAAAGGGGAAAGAAGCACCCTGAACTATGAGAGAAATTAGGACTACTTTCATGTACAGATGGAACTGTTTTCATGGCGACCACCCCACACAGTTCATTAAAAAAATGTTCTATAAACTTTGCTAATATGCAAAATCCCATCTATACATGACTATTTCAGCCTGGTTATCTGTCAACACACAGCAAAACACACCACGCTTAATTTTACCCAGTCTGTTTCAGGGAGGTATGTGTTTTCTAAAAACTGTAAACTATGAACACAAGAACCTGAAAGTGATTGGATAAAAAAACAGCTTAACGCTGGCCACCTCAGAAAGCCATCATTGGCAGTTCCTTGCTAAAACTAAGCTAAGTCCTAACACTAGGAGGCACAGGATCACCTTGACATGTTCTTCAGATTGGTAAGATGAGCACTGTTGGTGGACAAAAAGAAACAGCAGTGGGTTAACAGGCATAGTGCCCATCTTATCCGGGGGTAAACAGCACCAGGCTCAGAGGAAAACACTATTTTTGAACCCTTTTCGAAATACAAAAATCTGATGGAACTAAGACTGAATCATATAAAATGATGGTTCATTTGCCAGCACTTTATATTTTAAGGAGGAACCTATTTCCATTTGAATATGTGATAGGAGCATTTTTTTTAAAAGTCTAATAATGAAACAGATTAATCATATAAGTAATAAGTATATAACTATATAAGTAAATATTAATTCATGGCTGGATGCTACACTTAAAGACACCAGCAGGTGTCACCGTCGCTGGGTAAACACAAGCCTGTTGAATCTTGTTTGCAGTCACAGGCTGAAATCTGACATAGGATGACCTCATGGCAATGGCTGCTCCTGAACATGTCTTTGGCTGCATGAAAAAATAGTCATTTTTAATGTTTTGTAGATGTATTTAAATATGGGACAATGTCAATAGTTTCAGAGTGCCAATTTTATTTTAGCCAGCAGATGTGGTGCAAGGAGATGCTGAAACCAAAAAGGCAGCATTTAATAAAACATTAGGGGATTGAGTGTCCCCTTCCACCTTTGTTAATGAAACCTCCCACTCCAACAGAAAGTGATTCATTCAACCTTTCTCCGGCCAACATTAGCAAGCAGACACTTGCATTATTCATGAGCGGACTTCGCTCCTCTTTTATGGACACAAATAAGGTTGGGTAAATGGCAGTTAAAAGGGAAAACAAAACAAACAATAAAGTCCCTAAATTATCCATCTTTGGGGGATCACTGATCTGTGAAAGCACCAGTTTTGGAAATATGTCAACCATAAATTACTAGCCAACTGCTTTTCTACTGAGGCAGTGGACACAATGGAATGATCCCAGCGGAGGTTATATTAAAGGATGACACAGAGGAAAAACTTGTGAGGCCATGATTCAGTCAGTGTTTCTAAAAGCACCTCAGCCAGTGCACCAAGGGTGGGTTTAGACCCTCACTTGTTTCAGAATGATTCCTCCACCATAATCTTAAGGTCAGGTTGAGATTTTTCCGGTCAACTCAGAACCGACTTTTAACTTTCCTAGATGTCAAAGCCAACCATAGGCAAAAGTACCCAGATTAGTGGGGTTCAGTTATATATTGGTGAGCTAGCTACAGCAGGCAAATGTTTTCAATCAGTCAGAACTCAATGCTGACTTTACATAGCAAGCTAGATTGTTGGCCGAGTAGCTAAAAAGCTTAACGTTAACTCGTTAACTCCTCTTATTTAGGTTAGCTACAAATTCCACTTTGCACAAGTGTACAATCATCTAATGATACAAATGACAATGAAGAAACAGAACAAACTACCTCCAGACAACATTGTCCAGTTAAAACAGATTAGCTGTGACTAGCTACAAACATTTGTCTTATTGTCATTAAATTGATTAAAACGAATTAACTACGGCCATGAGTGAACTTTGAATATGAGAAACATAACTGTTTTTAATTTTGATAGATGAAAGTTATGGTAAATGCTCTTTAACCAAGGAAATCCCAACAGTGAATTTTTCCCAGAGTACCTATCATTCTCACCTGCCCTTGTTCTCCTTGCCCTTCACTTTGCTTTCCAGCCCTTTGCCTCCCTGTGGGTCCCACTCCACATTCCTCTCCTCTACTTTCAGGTTTAGATGCGAGGACGTGGAGTCCAAGCAGAAGTTGAATGCTGAGGGACAACAGGGGGGAGCTTAAAGACAGCCTTGACTTTAAACACAGAATTACACGGAATTACTCAAAGACTCCCTATCAGGTACAGCCATAGAGATGGTTCTCAATTGATCTGATGGATGTCTACTGTATAAGTCTGCTGTTCAAGCCTGTTTTATTTGCTTAGTAGAAGTCCTTACTCAGGGAGCTTAATATTTTTTTTTAACAACAGCATTACATTGCAGTTTGCACATTACCCAGCTGGACATTTATGAGAGTAAATCAGGTACATTGTTCAAGTATGAAGCTAGCTGCAGTACCCTGCAGTACTCTGGGAACAGCACATACAAACTCTGGAAGACACAAACCCAACTACTTCTGAGCCCCTTCCTTATTTTCATTGTTAAATCTAAATATCCTATTACTGCCAGCAGGGACACTGGTAAAGCAACATGACTGCAAGTTATAAATATGAGAGACAACACAAGGGACCAGCCTCACCTCTGGTTTCCAAGGTTACCGGGTCAGAGTAATCACCAGCTGCTGCTTTGTTACAGGCCCGTATGCGGAAGTTCATGAATTTGGAGTCAAATTTTAACCCTGGAAGAGAAAATAAATAATTTACACATTCAGTTCTAGACTTTTTTGAAAACAGTATATTTAAAAATCCATAACTAATAAAAAATGGCTTCCTTTTAAAAATGGATCTTACATGCAATATACAAAAATAGCATTTCTGGGGTACACCTTTCATGAATATCAATCACCGAGTGGGGCGGGGGGCGGACACAACAAACACAAATGAATAATGCACATTAGCCATTTTCTCACTAGACTCCAGGCCTATGGGAGAGAGAATGGAGCTACACTTGCCTGATAGAGAGTACTCTGTGGCTTTGATGTTCTCCACCACCTCCCAGCAGCGCTCGTCCTTAACCCTTGGTAGCCCTTCGTGGTTTGTCTTCCTGTATTCCAGAATATAGTGGTCGATCTTACTGTCTTCCACTGGCATTCTCCAAGCCACTCTGATAACGTTATCAGCCACTAGGCAGTCTGGGATCTCTATTTCTGGTGCACTGGGGACTGAAAGGAAATCAGCAATATGTTACCATAATGAGCCTGAATGCTTTATACTGAATTATTTTTCTTTGTTATCAAACCCAAAACAAAAAGAGACCAAACAAAGAAAATCAACCTGTATTGATTCACAATAATACAGCAGGGGGCTTGTGGGAGTCTATTCATATTAGACTCTTGTGACGCAAAAAGAACAACAGATATTAATGCTGATGTACAATATTAAACTCTGGTTCCACTAAAGCTTATGTTTAGGTTGGGCCTTGAAGTGCTTTACAGCACGGGTGCCAGTCCTGGAGGGCCACCATTGTTTGTTTTCTGTGCAGCGCAAGGTTTTAATGGGCTGATGACTGAAAAAAATCATATTTTCCTTGCAGGTCAAATAAACTATGACATCACTGCACTCCCAGCAGTAGTTGAACTTTAAATGTGAAGAACTTCCCATCATCATAAAGGAAATGTTTTTTCCATGGTGAGATGGCGCTGTCGTTATGGTGACGGAACTACCAGAAATTTTTAGGCTGAAACAAGGAGCCAGCCGGCCACACTGAGTCAGCTTTTGGGAAAACAGTGCAAGAGGGGAGGGGCGCTCTTTGTCCCTCCGTGCCTGGAGGAAGCCTCAAAGGGAATTCTTTTCACACAGGGAGGAGAGGCAGGAGGCCCCTCTTAGTACATCACCAAGGCACTGAGAAAATGAGAAAGAATTGTGCCGCGGACAAAGCTGGGCTGGATTAAAGGCAAATTCAAAGAGATGTGAGAGGTCAAGGAAAAGGAGTGAAGGCACTGGGGTCACAGAGTATGCAAGTCACTGTGGCCCATAGGAAAGAAAAAGCTCTGCTCTGCAGCCTGTTTTTCTGCAGGCTTAACGGGACGATGACTCACCATGAGCCACCATGGGCCACTGAGCATGCGGCTCAGAATAGCAGAGATGCACAGAAACTCAGAGCTGGCCTGTTACTGAAGGAGAGTGTACAGAGGCGGCATGCTATGGGCAACCAGAGCTGCAGCGTCTCCAGTGCGATTAGCGCATTTTATGTTTCCCTCTCTGTGACAATACTCAATAAACCACCAGCGTGCCAGAAAAATGATCAGCCACTACAACTGCATGAAAGATTGCATTCGGATACAGAAGGTCGGCTCCACGCAACTTTACTCAGGGAAACTGTAGCTGAACATGTTACAGCAGTGTGGCTTCATAGATACTGCCATCACACACAGATTCCAGGTTAGTACCAAGCTTATCCACCAAAACCTTTGGCTCACTGCACCAGTCATCTCATAATTTCATTCAACCCCTTCAGAGTTATTTAACCAAATGGCCTCGCTCTATATTCACAGGTTAGCTCCCGAGGGATTGTTCTGCTCCATTTTTATTTTTAGCTCTGGCTGTGCACCAAACTTTGAGGCATCTGAGGTCCAGTGAGGTGCCCCTGGGACAGTGCACTTCCAACACAAAACTCTGAACCGTACAGATCTTCAGAACCACAAATTCAAAAATACTCCAGCGGGAATAAAATCACAGTGCATCACATCACGCCAAGTCACCCATTTGCACGGTCACACACCCTTACGCAAGGGCTCACATATTCACATATCTCTCTGTCACGCCTTGTAGAGAGGCAGACGTTTTGACCGGTGTTCCACCATTAATCTGCGCTGTACTTTGCTTACAGTTTCAGCCAATGGGGGCTGGGTTAAAATAATGGGGCACGTTCTGTCAGGCAGAGACCGTTAGTCTCCAGAAGACTGTTCAAAGCTCCAGAACACACCCTTTGGCCTAATAAAGGAGTGAACAACCTGGCTCTCAGGCCCCTCGGTTGACAAACAGCTTCTGCGCGAATAAGATTTTATACAGGCTGACACTTGCATACCCACTATGAATAACAGGGGTCCCCCCAGGTATTAATAGTGGAAGCACTGCACCTCCGCTGACTACATCAGCACCTCCGCAAACAACAGAAAACAAGACCAGGTTAAAACCTAATATATCGCTGGACCTAACACGTGATCCGGCCGACCAATGGTGTAACTTCATAACTCGGCCAACCAATGGTGTAACTTCATCACTCAGTCACAGACATTTGCGTTTGTAGGTCTGGCCCCGCTGTTGCGGTCCAGCCAAAAACCATGGTGGTGCTATTTAACAAATTGGCATCGCGTAGTCATGCTTTCACCAGGTCAGGAGTCCCATGTGAACACCGTGGCTTGCCACTTCATGCTGCCACTGCTTACCCTCTGAGGCACTATTGAGGCGGTCCTCTTTTGGTTTACTGCCTGCATTCTAATTGATGTGACACAAAACGGGGAGGAGTTCACCCTCTCAGTGTTTCCAGAGAGATGGCCCTGCCAAAGATGTGGGGTGGGGGGGGGGGTGTCAAATGTCACATCCTGTTTGGAACCCTTGAACGGAGGCTCAGCAGTAGGCTTTACCTTCTTGAGACATTTATACACTCTGTTGTGTGCCTGCGTTCACAGGTAAGTTGAGTCACATGTTTACAGTCCTGGAATACCTGGCAGGAACTTCAAGCCCTGGAGCAGCTGTCTCTCTTGGGAGAAGTCCACCATGAGGTGCGTCATGTTGTCGGTGGCCCTGGGCTTCATGGTCAAGCGGAAGGCAGGGGCCATGGTCACCCTGAAAGGACACCAGAGTCAGACCACTCCACTGCTGCTGCTGAGCAGACATGCTAATGCAAGCCTCACTGACCCAGATAGCATTCACCACACACACACTCACACACACACACACACACATACACAAACACACACGTGCGCACACACACAAACACACACACGTGCACACACGCAAACATACACACACACACACACACACACATACACACACACACATGCTCGCTTGTATACCCACTGAGCTTCTGCTAAGGCCATACAAGCCTCACTCACCTGGAGGGCACTAACCACACGCACGCATGTGCACACACACATGCATGTACATGCTTCCACACAAACATGCGCTTCTTTACACATGCAGGGCTGTAGGCACACACATACAGAGCTCTACACTAACATTTTTCCTAGGAGCACATGTGCCCCTAAGTTGAAAATGCATTCCTATTAGTAGATGTGCTCCTGAATATTTTTTCCAGTTAGCACACATCAATTTTCAGCAGCAATTCCGCCTAAAAACGAATATGAGTAATGAGTAATGAAAACTATAATGAGTAAATATCGTTTTTAAATTGCAACATTTGCAGTTATGTTTCTGCACCTTGAACTTTATTTTATATGTTTTCAATATTCTTCATCAGTATGGTCTTTAGACAAAAAAAAAAAAAAACCCACAACAGAGGAATGCATTAATTCCTACAGAGCTTCACTCAAACTGACACAAAGAGCTTCTGGTTATCACTGAATAATCCTTTTGTTCACCCTTCAAACACACCCATGTGCCTGAAAGCCTCCTTCTACACAGCATCACAACAGAACTCCTCAGGGAGAGTCACGGGCACAGCGAAGAAGGGAAAAGTGTACCATACCTATCCTTGATCTGTTTGGCAGCCTTTGTAGGACAGGACAGGAGAGGAGAGGAGGGGGGGGCAGAAGAGAAGAGGGGGGGGAGAGGAGTCGTTAGTTCAGCCATGCAGGTGGAATTGGGCATGCAGTTCTCCGGATGCAGCTGGACTGGACACACACACACAGAGTAAGAAGCTGAAGACACTGCAGAGCTGCCACTCCTATGTGAACAAATTGCTTGAGTTATTGCATTTAAAATAGCATAAGTTTGCGCCTAAGGCTCAGTTTATTAAACAAGCGTGTTTTCCCATCCTTTACAATGGCGGCCTGGAAAAAACATAATTATACACAACTATTTTATGCCAGACCATTGGAATGGAACAGATCTGTTTCCTGCCCGCTTCTATAAAGATGATGGATTAATGCTATTAATTATTTTACAGGTTGAAAAGAATTAAGACAGAGTTCCCAGCATTTAACCCTATGGCAGATACAGAAAAATAAATAAATGTGGATTTACATGCTTTTCAATAAACGTGGATTACCATGTTTTCTCATTTTTACCTCATTTGCACATTTTAGTAACAAGGGAAAATAGGGAAAGCAGATGTTTTTTACCATTTTGCTCACTGTGGCTAGTTTGTTATTGCTGTGAATTTCCTATGAAAAAATTCACTATGGGTGCAAAAATGTGACCACCTAATGATTTAGTATTACTAACGGGGTCACCTTCAGACAAGTTTCAGACAAGAAAAGAGTGGCATACTGAATGCAAGAGAAAGCTACTGAGTCATTGTTCAACAAAGGTGTGTCTATGCGCTTCAGCAGGTGTACGCAAATATCAGGGTGCTCACCTTGCGAGGACTCACGCGTGAACACAACAAAGCTTACCTTTTCACCACAGGGTGTGTCCGGGGGCATGATCACTTATTCCCAAAAGACAATATGAAGCCATATACGTATATGTCCTAAACATGTCCTCAAATGTTTTTGTATTGGGTGTTCCTGCATAATTACCATTGAGGACAAGAAGCACGTTTTGTTTGACTTCGGCTTTTAAAAGAGCAGAGAGACCTATTAACTGCTTGTTTACCCTTGCTTACTCCCATCAGCTATGACCGCAACGTATTCCTTTATGTCAATAATAATAACTCCCGAGGTTCAGCTCTTTCATCTTTCATCACTGGAGCTACACGCAGACTGGATTTACATTCAAACTCACAACTGAAAGTACTCCATTCTGCTGACCTACTTTCCCCTCAATGTTGGATTATACAGGAACTGTCACATGGGATAGTCCCCTCTGTACTGAGTTTTAGGAGCTGCAGGCACCTCGACCAGCAGTCCAAGAGACACACCTATTTGGAAGCGATCTACCAGACAGGGAAAATGTCATCTCTCCTCCCCACCAAGCCCCTCCTGCAATGTCTACCTTGGCAAACTCTTCTTCCTCTTTGATATCCAGGGCACTGTTTGCAAACTCCAGCAGCTCTTCGGAGCTCTCCAGAGCATTGGTGCTTTGTGTGAGTTGATTCTACAAATAAAACAAACAAAATGAAGCAAAAACATATGAAACTATTCACAATTAACAAAATATAAGAAATATAAGAATAGAGCTCAATTTACTCCATAGACCCATACTGTATAAGACTGGAACTTTGTATAAATAAAAACAAAGAAATTAAAAAAGAAAGAAGAATCGGACCTCATCCGTATCAGAATGTTCGGGTTTAAATCAGTAATTAAACATACATTTCACTTGAGTTAATAACAATTCTCAGTGAAATAATAAGCTAGCATTAACGATGGCTCAGATCTTTGGTTTTTGGCATGGGGCAATGAAATGTCCCTCTGATGATTTAATGGCTTTTCTCGGTATAAATTCTGTTCTTCTCAGTGATGGTCAGAAGGACAAATTCAATCCCTTTCTGGTGACTTGCCAAATGCCGCTGCTGAGTCACTCAGAACTGGACCAGAACTTACCGGCATTTCATTCAGACTTGTCGCTCAAAAGCTCAGTATAGAGTTTCAGCTCCCACTGAAATAGCAGGTTTTCGGGACATTGAGAACAAAGCCTGAATGAGTGAGATTCTCTTTTGTTCACTTGCTCACACTGACGCATTTGTTCTGTGAGTGCTGATTTCATGGGAAATGTAAAAAATGGTACACCACATGGAAACCATTAAAACGTGGCACCTGTTCACTGTTAATGAGTTACCTTCAAACAGTACATTTTAAACTTATTTTTTAAAATTGACCAAGTTACTGCCTTTACGCAAAATAAAAATTATTTGTTGTTGATAGTTTCAGGCATTGCTGTTCTAGGCCTGTTCTCTAAACTTTTGGGCAAAATCAGGATCTTTTCTAAGAATTAACACCTGCAAGTGATTAGTGGCTTCGATTTTTTGTAAACAGAACCTTCTGAGGAACCTTTGAACTACATTATATATCACCATCATTGAACATTTATCACCTTTTCGATGCCAAAATGTCATAAACACTTGTATCATAAATATTTATGCAGAAGGTAGTTACACCTTAATGTCTAACTAGAGGAGGGATCTAATCTGACTTACCAGAACTATTGATGCCTTTGCTTACTGACATTGATATTGAAACTACTGGCAGGCTATTTCCCTGTCTTTCTTGAAGCTGTCACTAATTCAACCATCTTTCCACCACTGGTCATCACTATAGATACAGCAAAAGTGACTCCCACAATTGCCCTCATTTCTACCCCAATCTAAAACTCTTCGCAAGAGCCAGATGTTATATTGTGGAGTTGGCACTTCATGTGTGGTGAACTTGATGTAATGAAAAATAAAATACCATCCCGCTTTGGTAAATAATGGTTAATCTCTTATCTGGGTGAATTTCAGACTGCCTCATTGTTCTTGCTCACTGGACTTAGTGGGCTGGGCTGAGAACTGCCACAGCAGCACGATGACATCACACCGTGGCCTCTGAGAGCTGTGCTTCAACAGCACAGACATCAGACTCCTCCATATCGCACTATGCACGGTAAAGGAAAGCACACAGCTCATACAGGTCTCTTCCCTATCCCACCATGCATGTGAAAGGAAAACACGACACACGACAGCCAAAATCTGCCCTCGAATAGGTTTCATGAGCTTAGCAACCAAAGAGTATAGTCTCTTATTATTACAACCAGTAGGGCGCTATAAGAAAATGCAAACAATGAGAAATTGCCTCAGTGGATGTGCCAGGTATTTTCTTGGAGTGTCTTTGTAAGTTCAAATAAACTTCATACTTGGGATTCCTTAACAGATATTCCTTTTCCCAAAGGTATAAAATTATTTTTGTGTGTTAATCAGATACACACATTAAATAACTATTTTAATGGAAACTACTGGCAGTTATTTTCAGAACAGCCCTGGGTGCACTTTCACCCATGGGTGCAATTGACAGGAAGTGCAGTTTCCTGTCCCCGGGGTTGTGGGGGGAGGGGTGGAAAGCGCCGTCACCTGAAGTTCGTGCGATTTCCGGGCCTGTTCCTGTTTGATGTTGTTGGTCATGCTCTCCCTCATCTCGTCCAAGACGGAGAGCAAGGTGTCAAACTCCTCTTCCACGTCTGAAAGCACTTGTGCAGAGTTGATCTAAGATAATCAGACAGTGCTTTTATATGCCATTTCCATTGAAAAAAGCATTCTGTATTACACACAGTAGAAAGGCTCATCTCTAATGGTCTGGTTATTGGCCAGAAAAAAACACTAGGGGGGCATGACAAAGTCTCCATGGAAGGTTTGTTTTGAATCACAAGTTTATTTCAAAAAGAATAGGTAGTGACAGATTAAACAGGTGTATCAGGGACACTGAAACACTGTATAACTTACAGCACAATGTGCCGTAAAACTGCCTGAACTTTACACATGCAATTTCAGTGCATAATGATTATGGGTTCCAGCTGTACCTGTAGCCCTGCCAGTGAGTGGCTTAGTGTGTCAATGAAACTGTGGAGCTCCTCATTCTTATTGGCCAATGTGGTGACTATCCTTTGTAGGGCCTCCTGCAAGAAAGAAGAACATCTTTTTTTTATCAAAGATAGGTTGTTTTTTTAGTTCCCCCACCCACAACTCCAGTACACTCTATAGACACCCGATCCCAGTTTGGACTTTTTATATCCTGAATTTACTGCTTGACTTTACACAATTCAGTACCAAACAATAGACAACAATTTTTAAAAGCTCTCCTGTGGTTTTATATGCAAAAAATTACTCATAGATTCTTACGAATGGCCATTGCAGCATTTTTTCCTCCAAAGGTAATCCGAAACTGAACTACGTCATATAAGCACCAGTAGCTGACGTCACACAATCCCAGCATGCATCAAAACTAAGCAATACTGGCAGGAATTTGGGACCTCCACTGATTCAGCGCCATTATTTTCATATTAGTTTAGTTTGTTACTTCAATTTTTAAACGGTAGATTGTTGTTGTGCCCAGGGATGTTAGAACAAGAGGGAGCATGGAAAAGGGAGACCTTTTTATCATATCCCAAAATACCATGCAAGGAGAATAAATGGATTTCTGGCACCTGATAATGGCACCTGTAGGCTAACTGCAGCTAAACCAAATTAAGATGACGGTTCATCATAATATTAGCTTTACATGTATAAAGTGGTCCTTCAAAGCTTATTCGAGACCAATGTTACTTTTGAATGCGTGAAAATAACACTTTTACCCCAACGACCTATGTTTAACCCATGCTTAACTGAATACAGAACATGTGATAGCACAAACATTAAAATCAAGCTAGTACCTATTGTCGGGCACAGCCCTTATTCTGATAATTTCCGTTGCTAATGTCAAGTGGCACTTAACATTACTCTTGACCTCGGAGTTTTTAGAAGGAATGCTCCACACCTAAACATTCATGGCAAATCCAGCCTTTGTCCACTTGTAGCCTTCCAGACTTCATACAGTAGGCCTTTAAAGAATCAGTGGAATATATGGACGGAAAGTTAATCAGGAAGTTAAACATATTGGAAAATTGCAGGTCAGAAACTTTCTCCCTTTCTGCAGTTTTGATTGGTGTGAAAAGCACCCCAGGAGCATGATAAGGGTCACTGACATTTAGTCTGTCAAGCTTTTTCATATACCGATCAATGTCTTTTTGATTGAAGTGGGTTTGAATGTGACACTGCCGCCATTCACACTCAATCGTTTTGCCTGACAGCTTTCCTGCTAACATGGTGGTGTAAACGGATCTGATCATGTGATGTTGGGAGCTCTATAGACGCACCCCACATAGGCCACAGGACCTCAAATGACCTGTTCACTATAAATACTGGCATATGGACATGCGGGGAGCTGTCTGGAAAAGGGCCACAAATGTGCTGGTCAACACCAACAGCAGTGCTAATGTAGCATGACATGGACCATACAACCAGATCTTTAAAAACACTCAAAAACACAAAGGGTGAAAGAAAATGTGGTTTCATTGAAAATGAAATGACAAAAAAATACAGTCAAATGTTAAAGTGTTTAAATTAATTTTCTGTGCTCCCCCTGTCACATTCATTTTGTCACACTCTGCTCAACTTGTCACATTCATGTAGGCAGGGGAATAATTTTGTTTCTGATTTTTTTAAAACCTCAAATTTTTTTTTAAACACCTCCAAATGTTGTTCCCAGGTATAAATAGAATTCCAACAACAATTAAGTAGGCCTATATACCATATAATTGCATTAAAAACTGAACATTTCTCTACATGTAAAAACAGTAGCAGGGGTTGTGTTTTATAGCGAGAAGAGAAGTCAGCTTGCATTCATTTAATTCACTTCATGCTCTATTCTCAGAGAACTTAAACAAAATTGTTTCCATATTGCTATGAAATAAACTATAGTACATTATCAAATAAAGTACAACATTTTAACCTTGTGGAAGTCACAGATTTCTGTACACTGACAGACAAACAGACCAATGCAGCTGCAGTTTTGTAACAGTGTAAGCACAGGCTAGGTGGCTCCAGGACTGTGCATCACACAGTACAGCGCTGTGAACAGGCACTTGGTCTTATATTATTTTACATCTGGAGAGATGCTGACTCAGCATTACTGTTGCCACCTTAGAGATCTGAGCAAATTTGACCCAATGTGACCATTAAAGCTGACCGTATTTTACCCTGATGTCTCCAGACACAGTACACTGCAACATGCAATAAGCTGAGTGTTGGACCCAATACCATTAGCACAATGGGCCAGTCCACTTCAGAGGAGGACACCAAAGGTTGTGCTGCTGTAATTTCATTACAGTGCTACAAAAAAAACCCCTTAAGTCAATAACACAGGGATGCTCAGCAATAAGCTTTCACTGCAGTTCCACAGGAACTACCCGTCACCCATACTATTCGCATTGACACTGAACTGCAGAGCGCATGACTGTAAATGTATGATGCCCTTATAACAGTACAACAGTGAGGTAGCTGGATTCCACCACTGCTCTATTTTCAGTTCACAAGAATGAAATCAACCTTAAAGGCTTGTTCTGCTCGCCCTATATATTTACTCATGCAGAAACTTCGCAGCCGATCCATGTTGTTTGTTACATTTGTCCTTTGTACTCCGTCTACAGCATAGAAGAACATTCAGCTCACAACATTGGGGTTTATTGCTATCATAAAGTCTCCGGTTTACTTAAAATAAACGCTTTTAACTTTCAAAACAGAATAATTAAGACTGAAGAGATTTTACTGTATTTAATTGTTCAAAGAAAGGCCTTTCTATACACTATACACAATATGTTTTTATGTAATTACTGTAAATAATCCTGCAGCTAATCAGAAGGGTTTAGGCTACATGCATTGTCTGTTCCTTGTATAGATATTTCAAACTTCTGCACATATTTACTATAAGCCTTGATTTACCTTTATGTGATGTGAGATATCTTAGAGACTGAAAATGTGACAAAAGCCCATATTAATCAAAAAAGTAGCTGAAACAACAGAGATCACTTTAGGTGAGAAAAAGGCTCCAACTGACATTACTGTTAGGTTTCTTGCAATTTTTCTTTCACTTATCTTTGGAAACAGATTTGCAGATAAGCATTCTGTTGTTACAGGATATGAAAGATGCTGCTGGGTGATGGCGGTTGTATGTAGAAGTGTTCAAAAGCAGAATCTGTAATGCATGGCAATCATGAAATACTAAGTGATTCTAAGTCTTTCATTTCATTGTGCCAAAGGCGTTTTTCGAAGAAAAGGTAAATGTCATAGAGGCAAAGTCCATAAGGCAAATACAAGACAATTAGTCATCCATCATGTGATATTAATGCTGAAGTATTGTGATGTGCCGCTGTTGCTGCTTGCTTAGCGCTAACGAGTAGCCAGCTTCCATTCACCACAGGGGACATGACAGCGACTTGGCGTGCTGCAGGGAAACTCACACGGCTGTGCACACGGGAACAGCTGGCTCAGGGCGCTGAAAGCTGGGCTTCTGAAATGCCATTACAGTTCATTACTTTTTCAGGCATTTATCAGATGCTCTTATCCAGAACAGCGTACGCAGTTTTTTTTTAATGTACAGTCCATTTATACAGCTGGCCATTTACTGAAGGAACTGAGGTAAGTGACATGCTCAGAGGTACAATGGCAGTGTCCCACCTGGGAATTGAACCGACAGCCTCAGAGTTGTAAACCAATTTCCCCAAACCATTATGCTGCACTACCGTCCCCATGACAGTCCTCCGTGATTTTTATTAGTGGGTACACATTCCTCTCTGCTCTTCAATATTCTAAGCTTCTCCTCATATATATGGAAATATTCCTATGTTTACTACTGTGATTATCTTTTTCCTGGTTTTAATTAATTTTTTAATTAAAGTTTTTATTTAACTTTTTAAAACACATTCCTAAAATACATAAGTATTCAAGTAAAGATAACATTAAAATATGGACCTTCTAGGCTTGGCAAGCCAATCTTTTGACAGGCAATCTGACGGATATTATTATTAGGATGTGATAAAATATACCTTCACCACATGGATCCCATGTCCACGTTAATTCCACCGACCAAAAAAACAAACACTAGAATACACCAGTGGGAATATTTAAGACAAAAACAGGAAAACTAAACCACACACAAAGCATGATTTGTATATTCTACATTGCAGTATACACACAGGCTATGAGCGGGAGTATCAGATATCCACCAAACACAAATGGCTCCGGCTCTACAGTAGGAGGTGTGGTCTGATCTTTTTCCATTTGCCATTTATGTTGTACCAGGGGCATTCCCATTTCTACTGGGGATGGGGGTGGGAAGCGGGGGTCGTAGCAGAGTGCAGTGTAATTGCTTAATGTAAGCACTGAAGGGGGTGGAAGTCTGTATGATATCTGGGTTAGACAAGAAGCTGTACAATGATGGCCCACAATGCACTGCTGTCCTGTCTCTAGAGGGGCCAGGAGATCATACAGCCATCCATGATCAAGCAGATGCTTCTGTATTTATTGTTCATGAGAGAGCATGAGATACAGATAATAGACTGACTAAGTCTATAATGTATTAAGGGGAAAATATATGATCCAATTTTTTCCTGTTCTGAACAATAAGGTCCACAATTTTGCTTCTTAATAAAAAGAAAGTCCACTCTCAAAGCAGGTATTGCACACAGTGTTTTACTGACAAGGTAACACAGGAGAATGACAGGTGTTTTGGCACTCCTTCTGTATTTTTACCTGCATTTCTGTGAATACATCTACCAGTTTGAAGTGTAGACCCACCCTTTTACATCTGACTACAAAGTACCCAACAATTATTTAACATTACTGGAGCACTCTTAATTTCCATGTCTGCAGCAATGTAAAAATAAAAAATCCCAGAAGTCATTGCAGATGCAGCATATATGTATATCTGCCCTGCATGTTAACTTTGATGACTTTCATGTCCAGCCTTCTGTTTTACAGCATGTCTCCTCAGGTGAAGTGCAGTTTGACTACTCAAATTCGCCAACGAGAATAAACACTCAAGATACAAAACACTATTAGCTTGTCTGCTAATCAACTTGTAATGCTAATAAAATGTGTCCAAAGACATGTAGCCCAGGGGCTACAGATGAAAAACTCTGGCACATTTATAAAAATGTTATTAATGTGCATTGTCCCTGTGAAATAAACTCATACATTAAATACAAATTTTAATTAAACTGATAAACACTTTTGATTAAACTAAACATCCATTTTTAAAGGCTGGTGTCTCACAATATACAATATTACTATCTGATGCTGCAAATGAGCTTTATTTAAGTTGAGGGCTTACATAAAGACAAACATTCACTTAGTTTAATTAGTGTTAACAATTTGGGGGGAGTGTTGGGTGAGCTTTTGTCTCTAGAAGTGTTTTATCAGCTCTAGTAGACAGCTCTGATCAAACCTGCCACATCTATAGTCCTCCGAGTATTTCCAAACATAATAGTTTAAAAACAATGTGTTATAAGTGCAGCAAGTATTGGGCTATAGTAAAATGCATGAATGTCAAAAACTATTTGAGAATTATGGATAACATGCACATGCAGGATATAACAAAATTAATTAAAATGTGATCTTTAAAAAAATCACATGGATTCATGTTTAAATACGTGGTATTAGGTCAGACAGAATGTATAACCTATGGCCAGAACATATAACCTATGGTTTGGTGTCCTTTATGGGCACAAGTGGTAAGACTACAGGCTCAAAGCCTATGCACATCCTAAGTCTGGTGTGCCAAACGAGAGACCAATGAGTGTACGATTTTGTCTTCATGCTTTCCATCAGTAAACAGGCGTCCCAAATTGGGAAAATGACTCATATTAAAAGTTAGACATGGAAAACAGTACCGATAGATGGTGTAAAAGTGTGTTGCATTGGTAATGCTAAGTAAGTGTTCAGGAGGTTATGAACCACACAGCCCTCCCCCAACCGTTATGTACAACAAGAGATAGAATTAGCCTACTGAGCTACAGACCAAAGTCCCATTATACAAGAACCAACCACAATCTTACTGCTTATCCATGGGTGATGTAAAATTCTGCGGCAGGTGTTCACATGCTATCTCACAGTCTCTGTACTCTGCTAAATGCTAGCACATTAAACTGATGAATACTCAATAGCCAGAGACCAGGAAATGCAGTTCAAAAATAACACACTATGTGCTGACCAGCCAGAATTTCTTCACTCAAGCATGCCTTTCATACCACAACAGACAAACTTTTGATTGAATGGTTTGCAAGGTCTTGTGAGACAGGAGTACAGGAAGAGAAGTCTATGACTGTCACTGTGTCTTTCTGTTCATTATATCCTTGGGAGGGGACAAGAGTAGAAAAGAGAGGAGCAGACATTGCTGATGTAACTGAGCCATGTAACTGAGCTACCATCCTCATTACCCCATATACCCACACTATCTAAAAAGAGACTCTGGACCCCTACAGTGGCAATTTACTATGACTTCACTTAGGTGTATGAACAAGCTTACATAATGTGTGTGCTGCAGCCACTTACGTATATGAAATAAGCAAGGGATGGGGCTTAAATCCACTTAGTTCACTAATCTGATGACATGCCTGCTATTCTCAGAATGTTGGTGCCCTGTATCAATACCAGGGCTTCTCAGAAATCCTATCTGTCGGTCATTCCTATCTGTCGGTCATGGGCTTGTATCCATAGCGATTTAAATAAAGTTTAATCTTTTTAAATTAAATTCATTATCATAACTGCAGACACATATTGCCTGGAGGTTAACTGCCAAATATTTATTTTAAAAAGACTACATTAATTGGAAGCCTCAAGAAATTTTACACATCCATTGATAAAATTATTTTTTATAATTGAGGGAACAGCTCAAGCTGAGCTTTAAAGGCTTGTGATTGGTCTATGAACAGACAAAATGAAAGTAGCTGTTCATATCTTCTGAAGCCTCACTGGTTTCCCAGGATGTCTCCTCACAACTATTCTGCCACTCAAATAGAAGTCTGTTAGCAGTTTCACGGTACACACCCACCTTCTCTGATCACTGTTGGAGGATTATGGAGGAGAGTACTGACGTACTGCAGCCCCTTGATTAATTAGCCATTCTAATTCAACTCAGTGCTCTCAACAGCCACTCAATTTAAACACAGAAAATACATCTTAAGAGACACCACACTGTCAAGCACACTATCAAACCATTCACAGATACATAGCTACGAATATAAATTGAGAATGAAACTTAAAGAGGTACTGACATTTTGTATACATCTGTGACAAAATATTTGAATGCATGACAACCATTTATTGTGTGGAAAGAAATGTGCTCTCTACACAGACCTAATGCCTCTCAGTAGCCAGGACTGGAGACTCATGATTACTTATTATAGGCTGAACTCTTTTTAGCAAAGAATATGCAAGGGCACACAGAAAGACCCTTGGTTCTTTACTTGGATCTTTCCACAGGAGAACAAAATAAGCATCCTATCTTCACCACCCATGCTAATAAAACAAGTTTGGATTACACTTTGTGTATCCTTCACGCAGTGCAAACAACTGATGTAATGTTGATAGCAGAAAAAAATAGTTATACTTTACATCTTTTCAAATGTACCTGAAATACAGGTCAGTTTAAGGGCTAATTTAAAATATAAGATAAATCATATGCTTGGATTTAAGAATCAAGCAAATTTGCTCTTACCAACTGTTCATATTTAATTTGAATGGCGAATATGGAAAGCTCTGCCTGTACCTCTCCTGTTATGATGTTTAGTTCACATGGAAACTCAAGTCACACCCCATTCTATGAAGGCTGGTTACTACAGGCAGAATCAGAGAGGACTTCTCCGGATAAATTGGGATCAGAAGGGTTAAAAATTCAGCCTGTGCCTTGTGGGGTACGTTTCTAGAAAGGGCCCCCATTCCCCCAAAGGGAAAACAACAAACTCCACATTTCAAGCTTGCCCCCTGTGGGAATTTCATTACATAAAGAAAGGCCTATAGACAATGCTTACGTCTGTATATACCTGACTGGCAGGGTATACCAAGCATATTTTCTGAACGGAGAGGGTGTTGCCTACAGTCGGTTAATGGTGAAATGGCTAAATGGATCCCATATCCTGGTACTGATGATATAAACACACCTTAAGAAAACCTGTTAATAACACTGAGTATGGTGGAAGGTCAATTTCTCAAAAAATACTGAACGAATATCTCTTTAAATAACAATTCTAGCACGGAAAAGGAAGATGTCAATATTTCCTCTAAAAACAGTTCCAAATGGAGGAAAATATATTACACTGTGCCCAGAATGTCTATGACCTATTGGGAATATTATGAAAACAAACATAATATTCTTGTTGGCCTATAATCTTCATTGCAAGGGTCAGATCTTGGAGGACATCCATTGAATTCACAATGTTTTTGTAAGTAGAAAAGTCCCACAAAGAAGTCAAATACTGCCATCTAACTATATCAGTACCCCAACTATATGGTGCCGTGTGACACTATTTAATTTCCTGCTCTGACTATCTAATTTCCCCACTGTACTGTCTGGTACTGGTACTATCTATTTATTGCTTTATTTTGTTAAAGGCACTGTTTGACCTACCTGCAATGAGGTTTAATGAATCCCATCTTAGATGCATGTAAAGTCAGGAGATGACACTTTGTTTACACTAAAACACAGGCTGCTTTATAGATGTTGATCATTTCCATTGTTCCCATGGTTTGCTTTGAATTTTAACACCATGCTCTCATTTGATTTAATATTGGTGCACAACTTATGTAATGACTTAAATGTGTCCAACAGTTTTATATGCTGGAAAGTATTTACTTTGTGCACATTATCAATAGGTACAGCAGAAGAAACTGCAAAGTATTATTTGTTGGTAAAAAAAAAAATTCTGACCAACCATCTCAGGAAGAGAAGAGATATGAAAAAGTAATACCCATTTGTAAACAACATAACACTAACACGAAAAGAAACACTAAAAAGAACACAGAGGGGGGATTACTAGAATAAAGTCTTAAACTTAAATATTGCAGCCACAGCAAATGGGCTCAGGAGGAAACAGACTGGGTACTGGCTCTAGGCTCAGTTCTATTTCTGTGGCATTCTGACCAGCAAGGCACAAGACAGTACACCACTGGCACTGGTAAATGTCAATATGCTTGGTGCAGCACTTGTATACAGTAGACACTCAGAGTCAGAGGAGTGGGGTGAAGAGGAATAATGGGGTGATACAGATGAGATATGCAATACATGAGGTACACCCCCCTGGAGTGCAATGAGCCCCAGCTGTTCCTAATACAAAATACTACATTGCACTTCACCTACACATTAAACTATTTAACATTCCCCCTCAAAAACAATCATAAAAAATATAGCCTAAATGCATTGTATTTGCCAGTGGGAAAGTTCGCGTATGGTATTACTCCTTGACATATAACAGGTTAACACTTCCTCTGTGCAAGATGAAATTTCATCAAGAGGTACAGTAACGGAAAAGATCTCCGATTACAAAACAGAGCCTCTTAAGTGTAGCCTACTTCACTATAAGTAGAGAGGGTTAGAGAATGCTGTGGAAGAGACCCCCTGTTTTCATCTTCAAGCAGAAATGGGGAAATCGCCAAATACTGCATCAAGCCTAAAATGTTAACGCTTCATGGGTGGTAGTGTAGGGAAATGGGCAACTCCAAGGTTGTGGGTTTTATTCCCATGTCAGGGCACTGCCATTGTACCTTTGAGCAAGTCAGATAACTTCAATCCTTCAGTAAATATGCAGCTGAAAAAATGGATTAGGCTATATGCAAAAACAATATAAACTCTGTATCTGTGTAAATAAGCTGTCTATTTTATCGGAATTAAAGAAGAGCATTTGCTCTGAACAAGAGCGTAATGTCTAGAATGTAATAGAAAAGGCAGATCCAAAAGCACATTGGAACTAGGCCTATATTGTAAAGATTGTAATGTATGAGTTTCATACATTGTGATTTTAAAGTTGAGTTAAAGTTGAACTCAACCAAAAAAAGCATTGAATCGTTTTAATTAACAGACAGTTTTTCTTCTCTATAGGTGCCCATTACATTAAAAATCCATACCAAATGAGCAGCCATGACTACAGGAAGATATCATGTAACAAACTCCTAAACATTAAATATTTAAGAAAGAGGTTATTTTACACCTGATGAATTACACTTTCAAGCTTGGAAGACTGCTCTCATCCAAAGCCAAAGCTGCCGTAACTTCATATTATATCGTAATATGCTCTCAGATTAATACTGCTATTCCACTTTCAATACTAATGCAACCTAAACTAATAATGTCAAATTGATTACTCATTGGAAACCTTGCCCAAATTTATAAAGATGTTTTTCCCACAACAGAAAATAAAAACAAGTAACAATTCTTCCATGACATTCTGAGGATACACGGGACAAGCCGAAATATGATATCATTTTACAAATCAAAGAAGACAAAAAAGTTTTGATGTGATCGAATCTTTGTATGACCCTATTTGGTTCTGTTTCCATTAATGAAGCAACAAGTGTCACTTAGAAAAACGAATAAATCTGAACAAAATACGACAGTAAAAATGACCAAGAACCCTCCTACCACCAACAGAAATACTTCCAGAATTACTGCTGCCATACCACCAAGACGCCAATCCCCCCCAAAAAAACTGCAACAAAATAATATCCAGTAACTCTTTTTACTATTATTTAATTGTAGATATTTCACGACACTCTCATGAGTTGTATTGCTAAACATGCACGCGTATGGTACCGCCAGTATCAAGCTATTCTATCACACAGCGATTATACCAGTCATCTAACGCGAGTACAAATTGGCTTTAACAACTAACGTTGCTAGCCCCAACATGAAAATAGCCCAGCAAAACCTAAAAATAGAGGCTTAATCTTTGACATGGATTTTATTTCCACTGAGCAGCTGCTGGAAAAGAAGTTTTACCTCCACAGAGAAGATTGGACAGTCCCACTGAAAATATGTGACAATTCAAAAATCACTGGAAGCTCTTTTTGATAGGCTACATATGATACTTAGAAACTGCGCCGGAAGGCGGACTGAATCCCCATTCAAGTTTATTAGCTCAGACTTCAAATAATAATAGGGAGCGAGCATTATCTACAGAGGCAATTAAACTGATCGCCGCACACCCGTTATTGGTATAACGTATTCCATTTTAAAGCCGACACATAACTTTTCCATGAAATAGCCTATATCACAACTAACCAGCTAGTCCAGCGTTGCAGCATGCAATGCTGTTTTTCAACAAGAGTCAACACGAGATTTCAATTACATTGACCATAAAGGAATTGATGCATGATTACTCGCTACTTCATTGCCCCAATACTCTGTGTTATGTAACGTTACTGTAGTTATTAATAAGTACTTATACATTCGCCGATTAGGCGTTAGTTAAGCTTGTCAGCTAGCGGATGACAATAGATTATATTTATATTGCTATCAAAACACTTCCAAAGTATGGAGGGCTAACAGTCCACTAAGAGTGTTCATGCTGTTTATTTATCTACACATTTACATGCATATATTTTACATTTTAAACGGTGTTTGATTCGGTTGGCACACACACCAGCACAATAATTTGCTAGCCGGTTAGCTAGCTAACGGTGCAGATCATAGCAAGATGTACATTGTAGCAACGCACGAACTTGACTCATTGCACTTGTTAATCGATTTCAAAACAAGACATGTCACTTACTTTTTGAGAGTCCATACTGAGGACAGCGAAAACGAAAAAAAAAATTAAATACAGTACATGTAAGGTGCAAGTTTCTCAGAGATGAAGACGATTTTACAACAGTATAACAAGGCGGAGCACAACGAACATGCGCAATGCATTTGGATTCTCTCGCGTCAAGTGAAGCGTATCCACTTGAAGTGGCGTCCAGTCATAGGGACTGGCACGAAATTCGAGTTAACAGCCAGGATTAAAATGTCTATTTAAGACCATGGGTCAGTTATGACATATTTCTACGCATATATAAATTTACATGTGGCTAATGTTTAAACTTGTGTTTCTCGTCTAACAATTTCTACAGCAAACTTGGATTGACAGCCAGCTGTTTCATATTTTATGTTCTACGGGAAGTAAAAGATTGTTCATTGCACTAGTGCACGTCATTGAAACGCATATTAAACTTATGCATTTTGCAGTGATTTCCTACATAATGTATTAAACGTAGTGAATGCTCTCCCCACGAAGGTCGAGTCTCTGGTCGAGGTACATTTGCGCACGGAACATAATATAGCGAGACGAATAGCCGGTGCAGCAGCGCCCTCCAGTGAGCCAGGTTTAGCCTACTAATTTATTGCATTCCTAATCTTCAGTCCTTGCCAATACTCCGTCCACATTTACTGAATTAACATGCTATCGGCACGCTGTTCTTATACGACCAAATTTACATATACATACTCAGCGGAAACTATATTACTAATAGTGAAACAGAGAAGTGTGCTATACTGTCAGTTCTGTGGACAGCCCCTGCAGAATTCCAAGTTGAAGCACAAGTGGAAGATGAGTCTCAGCTTCTGAAATGTAGTTCTCGCGATAAATACCTTCCATGGTTGCTGGGAAACGCCGGGAGAGCGTGTAGGGGAAATAACAACTGTGAAGAAAGCCGAAGACAATATTTTTCTTTGGCATTTTGCCCGGGGGGAGCGCTGGCTATTTAAGCAGTTTCTCGATGATTAGTTTGTGGTATTGGATTTAAATAGTTAAAAGGTAAATATGTCTAACGAAAACTAATATGGGAAGTCGAACACTGTTGCTAGTAAGCTAGCCAGTTAACCGTTCGCTGCGTAACTAGCTAGATAGCCAGATAGGTTTCGCTAGTAATTGTTATCTAGCTAGCATTGTTGACTGCTAGCTAAGTTATTGCTCGCTAGATAATTCTGTTATACTGTCTAACTTTAGCTATACGCGCAACTAACGTTTTAGCCTACTAAGGTATCTTAAGCTAACGTAATATTGATAGAGCATGAGCTAAAGTCCAACTGTAAGGAAAATAAAATGTCTTTCTACCACCATACAGAAAATACAGAATAACTAGAATAATAACTAAGGTTAGCTAGCTGCCTGTTCGGAAACGTAAACCTACAGTAATGTTACAACTTGACACCGAACAATACTATTTCACAGTGTTACAAGTAGCTGTATCTTGGACATTCCACGTTTTATAGGGGTAGCTAGCCAAAAATCTGTCTTGCCAATCTAGATATGTTTTATGTTTGTGTGACCAGCTAGTGCCAAGTTCTGAACATCATAGCAACGTCATGACACAAAGACCACCCTCCGGTAGACCGATGAGTCGTGGAGGTTTGGCACCTGGAGCAGGAAGACCCCCTACGGCAATCAGGCCTCCACAGACAGCCATCAGAGTGGGGACAGGGGTAAGCTTAGCTACATGACGTGTGCAGCATATTTTTGTCATATACGCATTGCATCCCTACTGGTCATTTAAAGGTAATGTAGAATGTATCCTGATTGGCCCAGGCAGTCGCAGCTTTACCACACCTCCAGTCTATTGCAGAGGTAGTTCCAGGTCCATTTCAGTTAGAAAGCCAATTATATTATTAAAAATAGGTGTTATTCAAGAGGTACCTGTGTAAAGAAAATGTATGCTATAAATGAGGTGTTGAATAGTGTAAATACTAGGGACTGAGGGAATAGGATAATCAGGTAGAGATTAATTGAAATGAGATTGTACTGTTACTATATTGATAAGGAAAATATCTAGGGAGGACATGGGTCATATGGTTTCGTTTGTCACCTTAACAGTGTAGGGAATTTACATATTTCTAAAAATAATGCGCACATGTTATAGATGGTCCCGGGGACTGGTCGGCCTGGGACTAGGGGAGGGCCCTTGGCTACTCCAGGGGTCCTGTCTGCTCAGATCAAAGTGGCCGATCGACCTGTCACTCAGCAGGGCTTGAGTGGCATGAAGACCGGGATGAAAGGTAATGTCATTTTTTTCCCCAGCTAATCTGCCCTGCAATGAAATGGAAATGTGAACTGTTGATATTTGTTTTGTGGAGTCAAATTAACGTTATCCTATTTTCTCTTAATTCAACTGTTGCATGTGATCTGTAGTAATAAGATGTTGGAGGGTTACATTTTGTTTCTGTTCCTGGCAGTTTCTCTTTATTCTGTTATGTTTGATGTCTGTTAAACTAACTTACCATAATGCCTTAGGACCTCAGAGGCAAATCCTGGATAAATCATATTACCTCGGAATACTCAGGTAAACTATAATATTGTGCATGACCATCTATTCTAAAATCAGCCTACATCTGTTCTCATGGTAATGCATTTTCTTGTTTGTTTTCTTTCATTACAGGAGTAAAATCAATGAACTCACAACTGAGTCCAGTAAATTGCAAAAGGAAATTGAGAACTTCAACCAGGAGAACTCTGTTTACCTGTCCTATGAGAAGATGTACGTCTGCATTTAGTACCATATTATTTCCCAGATGTAGACTGTTCTTGATGTGGACCTTACCATAAATGTACACCCAATACACACATAGACCTCAAAGTGCCAGCCCAGTTAGTTTAAACTGTAGTTTGCTTCACTGCAATTTCTTTTGTTTTTTAATCAGTCTAACTGAAATAGTGATGGTTAAGGAAGAAGGTCACCTATGTTTTTATATCTTTTCAGAGCCGAAGGACTTGCTGGTGAAATAAAAGACCTTCAGGGACAACTGGCAGATTATAATATGGTAATTTGTCTTTTTGTCTTTTAAATTCACTCAGTGGCCTATTGAATCCACTGAAATGTCTGCTTCTTTTCACACCTCAGCCCGCAAGCCAAGCTTGCACAGGCATGAGTCGGATTAATACACTTCATGTGCAGTTCTGACAGACATATAACAGGCCTCTGATCAGCCATTGGATTTCACTAGAGTGTGATGATGGTCCTGGTTTGGTGCTGGCATGGTTGGGATTCGGCCCATCTGTGAACTACAACAGTGCGTTAACAGGGTGTCCCTCACAGCAGCCCCCTGTTGCGTGCATTTTAAATGTTTTTTGTGAATTTAAAATATGTTAACACAGTATTGCTGTGACTTTGTTTTCGTATGTAGTTGGGAAAAAATTAAGCCATGGATTCCAGCACAGGTGTCACAATCCAGTTTTGCAGTGCTGCGGTGTCTGTCCACACAGAATCCATGCATCTTGTTTTCAAGGCCTTAATTGGCAACTAACTGAAAGGAAACCACAGACAGTCCCTGAAGACACTGCGGCCCTTCAGGCCTTGAGTTGGGCTCCCCTATATTACAGTGCAGTCTTCTGATACTTTAATTCTAATTGCAGCTTGTGGACAAACTGAACACCAATACTGAGATGGAAGAAGTAATGAATGACTTCAATATGGTGGGTGAAATTGGTTTTGGCCAAAAGCCTTTACAAATTTATAATATTTGTGATCAGTGATATAATGAGTCAGTTGAGCTATAAAACTAATGATTGACTGTTTTATGTGCAGCTGAAAGCCCAGAATGATCGTGAAGCTCAAAGTATGGATGTCATTTTCACAGAGAGACGGGAGTAAGTACTATGCAAAATGGTATCTATTATTCACTAATATAATATATGAATCTTAATTCCGTCTGATCAGTAATTGTTGTCACAAATTTTGAAACAAAATCATAATCCATGTGGAATTAAAGTTGAATTTGCTGCATATGATAAATAACTATTTATGTAAATTGCACAGACAGATAGCTAGCTATATGCTATGAAAGCGTGTACTTTGCTTCGATTGCTGTGATTCAACACGAATGACTCAAAATAATGTTTGAGCCACAATGTGTGCACAAACTGAAAATGAAAATGGCTTTTATTGTCATTTGTTTTGCTGACAAGAAAAGGAAAAATAAACAATTACCTGCCACTAATAATGATATTAATAGCAATATTCAGTTTGTGAATTATTTTGTGGTTTAACTGAGTGATATTTGTATTACATAAGGAGTATTTTAGCAATATTTGAATACAGGCAGTTTTGTCCCATGACTTTACATCGTTCCATCATTCACTATCCCTACATCCGATACTGTATTGGTGCAAGAAGGTTGCACTGTACTGTAAGCTAGATAAATATTATTACCTGGATAATATTATTTAAAATTTGTTTGGCAAGCCTGTTAATGTTTAATGTAGATTTTAGTTGCTAATGGTAAGTATCTGCATTATTCAAATGTACCATGTCTGTTGGTTAATGTTAAACTGTGCCGGCTAACCTTGCATTAAGGTAGCCCTATAAGCTTTTCTAAGTTTGTGTAAACATTACATTTTGGAAACTAAATATGGCAAAGTGATGTTGTCATTCTAATGCAGTTATTCTTGGCTTCATACTAGTTGTCCTCATTTTTACCTGTAGCTAAGTGAGAGTTGTTTGCTCTGCGTAGACTGTAGAAGTTTGAACTCCAGAATCTCAAGCTCTGCTTTGCCATCAAAATCAATCAGTGGCTTGCACTTTCTGAATTCTAAAGGCTTTTATATTGGTCTAATGACCTATAAAAAAAATCAGACATCAGTCAGAAAAGGACGTTACCTGATCAAGGTGAGGTTGTTTACTTAAAATGGGAAACTGAGATGTGTAGCTTGCCAAGATTGAATTAAAGGCTGATATGATACTTTACTAGCAAAGGGAAGTCTCATCTCTGTATTATCTTCAATCCCATAAGCCCCTGTCTGAAAACACAGTCTGCAGGTTTATTGCTCTGTTGTCAAAACATAGGAAGATTTAAGGAATTACCAGATATACATAATAGATTGTGTGTCTGAAGCAAGCTTTGATTTTGAAAGTCATCATTCCTGGTCTGTTTACTGGGAATCATTTTTAAATAAACACATTTCTGTGTTTAAACCCTGAGCAGTCAGGATGCAAGTGGAGGTCCTTGGTGTTGTGCTAAATTTAACTTATTGGTTAGTGGTGTGGTTTGTCATGCTGGAAGGGAAAAATAACCTTTGTGTGAAGCATTGAGAACAGTGCTGCTGGTCACTGTTGTTTTCTTGTTTTTCAGTCTCATTAGATATATTTTTGATGCATTTCAAAATAAAAAGTGTCTTGAGTTCAATCATAAGTGTAGGTCAATGAGAGTCCCCTGGATTCAGCTGTAGTCCTCTGTGGTTGTGTCCATTAGCCAGGCTCAAGCCCACTTCACCTGCAGTCTGCGGCCGGTGACCTGGGCACTACCTTTCAGGCGTCATCCACCGGTTTGTAGTCCGCTGTTTCGATGTAGCGGTCCTCGATGTAGCCATCCTCGTCGTCCATCTCCACCTCCAGCTGCACCTGCAGCTCCTGGGCGCTGATCTCCGTCTGCTCCGTGTCCAGGCTGAAGGTGGAGTACCGCCCGGTGGTGAAGACGTTGGGCTCCGCCTCCTCGCGGAGACGCTGGTGGCGGTAGTTGAAGAGCAGCTTGTACCAGGAGGGCGCCTTGATGGCACAGACGAGGAGCGTGGATGTGCCGAGGGCCGTCGCCAGCACGCCCGCTAGGAACTTCCAGGTGCTCCCTCCCGGAGGGGCACCTCCACTCGGGGCAGGGGCAGCTGCAACAAACCCAAACACAGAGCCAGCTCAGTCTGACTTTGAACATGCAATTTAGGAGAAAAGCTCTACCGCATACCACTACCCATTCTCTCCCATTTTCTCTCCCATTTTCTTCCACTTTGGAATGTCCAATTGTGTATTGGCACTCCTAACTGGACCCCCGGCTATGGAATCAGGAGAGTGCAGATGAGCACATGCTCTCCTCTGAAGCTGAAACTGCGCTGTGTTTAATCAGAGCACAGTTTGCTAGTCAGGCTCGCTCAGACACGAGCGGGAGGAAGGCGCTTCTGGTGCTGCTCGCAGGTGCCCGATCGAGCAGCGCTCATGTTTACCTCTATTCATGGAGCTGGAGCTGCTGTTTCGTCCAGGAGTGAGCGTCTTCATTGTCTGGGTTGAGCTCGCTTTAATGGTCACGGGCGGTTTTGTTGTGATCAGCTTGGGAACGCAGAAGCTGCTGTCCAGGAGGCCTTTACCTTCTCTGTCCTTTGGGCTGGCACAGGCAGCCCCCGGGCCTGTTGCAGAAACACAGTCAATGGATTTCACTCAAATGCTGGTCAGTGTTGGACTGACAGTGTCTTAATGGATTAATTAAATATAAGCCATAATTCAGCGAGTGATACTGTAGTATTTGAGAATACTAAGAGTTCTTTCAGTGTTAATGTTATCAGAGCTCTTGGTCCTTGGAGAGGCAGAAATAATCTATAATATTTTGTATCATGATTATCACCTTTATTTATATACAGCTGCATATGGTATTGCAGATGTATTAGTGTACATGATATGATACCCATTTCAGTTCTACGTAATGGCAGGTTAGCTGAGATTGTTCCCACAGGTCTCTCCTGTACCTTTACTGATACTGTCAGCCGGTGTTTGTGCTGAGTCATTTTACATTAAGAATATAAGAATAAGTGATTCCCTTTACCATAACTTGACCATCAGTTGACATTAAATCGTTACATGGCTCTTAGGGAAAGGAAAAAGGCTTACTGATCTCCGCTCCCGAGTTTCTTATTATCTCCAGGAAGTCACAAGAGCAGTTCCAGGCGTTTCCCCCCAGGTCGAGACGCCTTAGCTTAACCAGGTTACTGAAAGTGCCCTTCTCCAGAGACCGCAGGGTGCAGTCTTTTACGGAGAGACTCTCTAAGCTGGTCAGGCTGGCAAACACCCCCGGCGGGAGGGACTGTAGGGGGTTGTGGGAAAGGTCCAGCGCCTTCAGCATTCCCAGGGCCTTGAAGGCCTGGGGGTCCACTCTGCTGATGCTGTTACCAGACAAGTTGAAGATCCTCAGGCCTGAGAGGCTGTCGAAGATGTGGTCGGGCAAAGCGCTTATCTTGTTGTTGTCAAGATGGAGCTCCGTCAGTTTGGTGTAATTCTTTAGCGTCCCGATGTCCTCCTCTGACATCTCAATGAGGTTGCGGCTCAGAGTTAGCGCTGTGATGTTTGAGGGAAGGTGGGGAGGAATGAGCCCCAGCGTCTTGTTGTAAAAGTTGGTGTCCTGTAAGGAGAAACAGTAGGTGGTATTGTTTCAGAAATTTGTTTTGTATTATTTTTGGGGCTGTAATCCTACTGCTGTATTTTAATTGGCCACCAGGTTTTTTGTAAGGACAAATAGGATGGAGAATTGTTTGGATGAAGAACCGGTTATAACTTTGCATGTCTTTAATTGACACTTATCCATGGACAGTTTATATATATATATATAATGTGGATTCATCATGAAACAGAAATTAAAGCATCACTAAAAAGGTTTATTTAATGACTTTCTCACAATTAAAAGTGCGTGCAAAATGGTATATTTATTAAAAAACTACAGTATGAACAGCAAATGTGTATACACTGTACTATATATGCACCGTCTAGTGGTTTATGTCTTGAAAACTGGATAATATGTGAGAATGTAAACTCTGAGAGTGTAACTTACCAGCCCATTTTCACTTGATGCTGGTGTCGGTGCCGTCAGCACACAGCCCAGCCCCAGGAGCAGTATTCCACTGACAAACATGGTCTTTCCTCCAGATGACATACGTGGTGCGACACAAACCAACACCTGGTGCAGCAGCGCTGAAGTCCCTTTGATAGCGGGGATGGACTCGCTCACATTAAGGTGCACTTTGAGCTCCTCTCTGTATTTCGGGTGAGCGGTGGCTTTGGAAGGCGTTAGCGCGTATGTGCGCACATCTCAACGGTTCTCACGCAGTCCCAGAGAAATCACTGTCGCAATAACAAATAACGCTGAGTTAGAACAAAAGCTGTAAATGCGGCACAAAGAGCTGCTTTGTTTGCGGCCCACACTTCTCTCATTGCTTCCATGCAGCCTGCCTGTTTGTGCCTGTTTGTGCACGCTTGTGCTCCTGGTCACCGCGAGAGTGTTTTGGAGAAATGAGAGATTTTCTGCTGAAGTGCAGAGTAGTTGGCATGAGGAGGACAGCTGTTTATTTCCTCCTCACGGTGTAAACGCTGAATGCGGAGCCGTGAGTGCAGCCACATCACCGGGTCAGAAAATCAGCTCTGTGCGCTCTGTGAAATCTCTAAGGGTTTGCTCTAAGGAACCAGTTACAGGTAAACTGAAAAGTTTTTTTTTTTTTTTAAAGCCTTCGTCACAGGAAAAGTGAGCAGGACATTTGACACCTCAGCAGGCAAAAACAGAGCAGTTTGAAAGAGATACTGTATGAACCACAAAAGTAAAATGATCCAGTGAACTATGGAAGGGAACGGAGCAGAATCTTGAGATCTTGTGAGAAACAAGACAAAAGAATGTGTTCCTGGACTTTGACCAAGTCCAAGTTCAAAAACAAGACTTTAAATTGTCATCTATAGATATCAAAAAAGTTGCCGGGGTGTTATATTTGTTTTGGAGAAAAATAAATCTGAGCAGTATTTCATACTGAGATAATATTGAGAAAAGATTTATGTTCAGAGTAGTACTTTCAGAAAATACAGGCAGCAACATAAAATGACTAGGCTATTAAGTATAACAGGAATGGCACAAACAGAACAACTCCAGAGAAACTTTGGTGTTTTTAAATAACATCTTGTGATATCTTAAGAAAAAACAACATCATATATCCAAGTACAAACAACTTCATGTTCAAGCAACAATCTGAAGTATTTTTTTCCAAGAGCAGATGCCATGACATAGTTCCATGAGATAAGAAGTGCTCAAAGGCCACACTATACAGAGACTGAAGGAGCAGTGGGAATGTGCTGTGTATGAACAGAATATTTTACTGTGTAGCATAGTCCATAAATTAAAATTAAATTCAACGACTTGCTCCAAGGACCTACCGTTATGTTTAAAACCATCTGTAATGGACTGACGGTCTACAGTACGACAGTGTTAATTTGAGCGTGGGATAATATTCCTGTAAATTGTCCTGTAATCTTCCTGTAAATTTACAAATACTGCAACCTTTTACGCTGGAATTTGTGGAGTGAAAAACATAATATAATTGCTCTGGTTGAAATAATTATGTACAAGTGCTTACCTTGGGAAATATGTGCTCCTGGAACAAGTTCTATCTGGAACTGAATGAGAAAGGTGTGACAAACCTTTGGCTTCAGTAATAAAATTCAGCTATTTCATTTAGCTAAAGATTGACCACAGTGCTTCAATGTGTGATACTGGGGCTGAAATGCTACAGTTGAACTCTGAAGACCTGTCAGAAATAGGTTATTATGAAACCTGTCACGAGCATTCCAGTAATGAGCTCCGGTACCCTGCAAATGATCTTTTTGTTTATTATACTGATTTTCCCTTACATACATGGGCTTGGATTCAATTAAAATTTAACCTTGAGTTTGATTAACAATTGGAACAATGGAAAGCAATTTTCTTTTTCTTCTCAAACACAGTTTGTCAAATCCATGGATCACAAAAATGAACTCTGCAGAGTTTGTGAAGAAATAGGGTGAAGATTATGTTTACTTGTTTATCAAAGTTAAGGTTGATTGGGTACAGGCAGGACTCTTTAGTGTAAATTTTGTCACAGTACTCTGCAGTTTCAACTGGAAACATAAAACCTTATCGGGGCCTGGTGGGCGGGGTAACCTGGTTACAAGCTTCTTATGTGCTTATAGTGCTTATAGTATGTGTGCTGATAATGTTATCGGCTGTGTGCTAAGCACTTCACTACCACAGTATTGTTTTACTTTTAATGGATAAATGCTATATAGTTTGTACATCAAGTTAACACTACAAAGGCCAGAGCTGATGCCGTTGGGCGTTTGTACTTTGAAATGCAATTAACTCCAACAACGCTAATGCAATACCATCCACCTTCTACGACTTTTCCCAAATAGCTGGGCTTAAGATAAGTGCATTGTTAGGATTCCAAATCGACTCATTAAAGAAATATAGGCATTTTGTGCCATTGTCTTCCCAAAACTCCCCTGTCAGACAGTAGGTAACAAGGTGCTGATACCCAGGCGTGAATGGGTTGCTCTCTCCTCCGGCACACTGTTCAGCAACTGAATGACCAACGCATTTGATATTTGATACGAATTGCTTTTAACAAAACCATTATAAATCAGAAATAAAAGTATTGAAATTGATAGTCATGTCCTTTATTTCAAGAAAATAGTTTTGCAACATGATGTTTCATAATCTGTATGAAATTAGGTCAGTGTGGGTGCTGATATCGATACTGTAATGCTGGATAAGCCTGACGCCTCTGGTTGTCAGGTTTGGTGGGTTATGGTAGTAAAAAAAAACCTGCTGCCTTTCCAGTGTTAAATAGATGCATTGGTGGGGTCTTTCAATTTATGTAGTTGATAATCTAAAAAGCCGATGATGGAATACAAATATTCCCGTTTGTAATTTTGAAAGTTTTAAAAATAG
Source organism: Anguilla anguilla (assembly GCF_013347855.1). NCBI lineage: Eukaryota > Metazoa > Chordata > Actinopteri > Anguilliformes > Anguillidae > Anguilla > Anguilla anguilla. The sequence goes on along the minus strand of NC_049214.1, from coordinate 22,580,028 downwards.
AATTTTCTTTGGACCTCTTCCTGCTTTTTCAGACACATTACTGTTTCATGTGCCAACACAGGGATTTTCATTTGTTTGGAAGCTGTAATCGTTATAGTCTTTCCCTCGACTTCATAGTTGTGTTGGCATTCCCAGACACGTTTGAGAGTGTTTAGTCCAGTTCCTTTGGGAACACACCATTGTTTGTGAATTTGGTGGTTATGAGACCCGATTCACAGTGACATCACTCTGCCTTCCCAGGAAGGAGGAGATGATCCGGGTGGTGGAGGCGGAAATCGAGCGGGAGAAACAGGCGGCCGACGACATCGTGAAGAAGATGGCCCCTGAGAAGCAGGCCAAGTACGCTGAGATGAAGAGCAGCAACGAGGAGCTGCTGCAGGTCTGACTGCGCGCTGCGCTACAGCGAACACTCAACCTGAACACGGTCAACACTGACCTTCTGTCTGACTGCGAGCTCCGCTAGAGCGAACACTCAACCTGAACACGGTCAACACTGACGTTCTGTCTGACTGCGCGCTGCGCTACAGCGAACACTCAACCTGAACACGGTCAACACTGACCTTCTGTCTGACTGAATGCACGTTTACCGAGAACGTGAACTCCACAAACAAACACCAATACTGCAGTCTTAATCCTTATTGCATTACAGAGAAACTGAAATGAGTGGGCAAACACTGAAGTTCCTGTTTTACAGTGTGAAGCATTAAAGGGAACCCCGAAAGCAATCAGTCAACATTGAAATTAAATGAATATAATAACAGATGTATTTGCATTTAGCAACTTTCTGTAACTATTTTCATGCTTGTAGTTAGCATGTAATCCAGTCATACAGCACAGTTTTAAGTGAAGCTATTAATACATTTATGAAATGAAATGGAAGTATTTTGTGGAGTATTGCATTGCTCCATGATACAGCAGTTCACAGAACTGGTGATGCAGAAGGAGTACTTTTTTCAGTGAATTTAGCTGATTGATTTCGGGTCTTCTATATTGCATACACATAATAAAATAGTGGATGTTGCTAATTCAGGATAATATGTGTTCTGCAGTCAGAATACCATGCTGATATTGGGTACATAGTCAGTTATGTCTGTACAGCTTTTTAATTGCTAGCCCCTCCTTCATTTTCTTTTTTGAATTCTGTGGTAATTAACATTTTTAACATTAATGTGCAAGTGCAAAAAACACAAAGAAACCTGAAGAACAACCATAAATTATCAAAATGACATGAAAATATTAAAATGCCACCAAAGCATTTATTGCACTGTGAGCTGGAGCAGAGTGCAGAACTGATGTGTTTCCTGCTTTTCAGGAGTTGGATTCTCAGCAGCAGGAACTTGATACGCTCATCTCAAGAAAGGAGACTTTGGAAGCAGTGAGTATCACTCTCTGATCGATTAAACACAGTTCTGCTGCCCCTTCTAAAGCGCCATGGCCTTTTGCTTAAAGTGTAGTGATATAATAATGTTTCTGTAAGTACATATTGCATTGCAGGGAACTGGCAGAGTTTAATGTATCCATTACAGTGGTTCCATTCCTGTAGGAATTTCAAAGGTATGCGAGAACTGTAAAATTATTCATTGAATATTATGTTAATGTGAGCAAAGCAAACAACTGCTTTTCAGTTGTTAACATTTTGCCTAAATTCAGCTCAGTGTGACATGTTATTCATTGTTGGTATACATTTTAGAAATACAGTGTATGTCTGGAATTTATATTAGTAGCTGTAATTCTGGATGTTTTTACCCCAAAAATGCATGAACTGTGAGAACTTGAGGCATGCTATCAGAAGTAACTGGCTCCCTCTGGTGGATGCCTATTGACAGTGCAGCATGTCAGCCTATAACCATGCACACACATAGGATCGCTATGTACACAAATCAAAGCGTGTGCCATATACATACACCAGCAAAGCCATAACTGTTATTAATGTAGAGTACTAGCTGTGGGAAACACAGACACTGTTGGCAGTGAGTACGAATAAAATTGCAAGCAGGCAAAATAATGGAAAAAGAAAAGATTTGGATAAAGATGCTTTCTGACATTAGACCCACCCTTGAACTGATTATAGCCTTTGCTATTCCAGGCCCTGTTCTATGTCCTTAGGAAGAGCTTCAGTGTTCTCCTTTTTTGATTGGCTTTGTATGTTAGGTTCCCTGGTGAGCTATTGGCCCAGCTTATGGAGATTTATACAGAGCTGAGGACATATTTAGGTTAGGGAGTCTTACTATTCAAACCACATTGTTGGATGTCCTGTTCTGTCTAAATAGAATTGGTGTGCTGTGTCTTTTGCAGGGAGTTGGTTCTGTTATATGATATCCGTGGTTTAATGCCCATGACTGCGCAGATCATAAGGGAAAGCGCTGGTTGGAGATTGATCAGTGAGTGACAGGAGTGGCCCGGCGGTGTTGGGGAGGAGAATGAACGTGGTGTGTCTGCATTGTCCTCAGGAGATAGCCCACTCCCAGGTGAAGCAGGAGGCCGTGCTCCTGCACGAGAAGCTACAGGAGCTGGAACTGAGGAGGGACGCCATGGAGGCCGAGGACAAGAGCCTGGGCTCTCCTCAGGAGGAGAGAGAGCGCCTCCTCAAACAGGTGAGCCCTCAGTGAGCCTGGGCTCTCCTCAGGAGGAGAGAGAGTGCCTCCTCAAACAGGTGAGCCCTCAGTGAGCCTGGGCTCTCCTCAGGAGGAGAGAGAGCACCTCCTCAAACAGGTGAGCCCTCAGTGAGCCTGGGCTCTCCTCAGGAGGAGAGAGAGCGCCTCCTCAAACAGGTGAGCCCTCAGTGAGCCTGGGCTCTCCTCAGGAGGAGAGAGAGCGCCTCCTCAAACAGGTGAGCCCTCAGTGAGCCTGGGCTCTCCTCAGGAGGAGAGAGAGCGCCTCCTCAAACAGGTGAGCCCTCAGTGAGCCTGGGCTCTCCTCAGGAGGAGAGAGAACGCCTCCTCAAACAGGTGAGCCCTCAGTGAGCCTGGGCTCTCCTCAGGAGGAGAGAGAGCGCCTCCTCAAACAGGTGAGCACTCAGTGAGCCTGGGCTCTCCTCAGGAGGAGAGAGAGCGCCTCCTCAAACAGGTGAGCCCTCAGTGAGCCTGGGCTCTCCTCAGGAGGAGAGAGAGCGCCTCCTCAAACAGGTGAGCCCTCAGTGAGTCTGGGCTCTCCTCAGGAGGAGAGAGAGCACCTCCTCAAACAGGTGAGCCCTCAGTGAGCCTGGGCTCTCCTCAGGAGGAGTGAGAGCGCCTCCTCAAACAGGTGAGCCCTCAGTGAGCCTGGGCTCTCCTCAGGAGGAGAGAGAGCGCCTCCTCAAACAGGTGAGCCCTCAGTGAGCCTGGGCTCTCCTCAGGAGGAGAGAGAGCGCCTCCTCAAACAGGTGAGCCCTCAGTCAGCCTGGGCTCTCCTCAGGAGGAGTGAGAGCACCTCCTCAAACAGGTGAGCCCTCAGTGAGCCTGGGCTCTCCTCAGGAGGAGAGAGAGCACCTCCTCAAACAGGTGAGCCCTCAGTGAGCCTGGGCTCTCCTCAGGAGGAGTGAGAGCGCCTCCTCAAACAGGTGAGCCCTCAGTGAGCCTGGGCTCTCCTCAGGAGGAGTGAGAGCACCTCCTCAAACAGGTGAGCCCTCAGTGAGCCTGGGCTCTCCTCAGGAGGAGTGAGAGCACCTCCTCAAACAGGTGAGCCCTCAGTGAGCCTGGGCTCTCCTCAGGAGGAGTGAGAGCACCTCCTCAAACAGGTGAGCCCTCAGTGAGCCTGGGCTCTCCTCAGGAGGAGTGAGAGCACCTCCTTAAACAGGTGAGCCCTCAGTGAGCCTGGGCTCTCCTCAGGAGGAGAGAGAGCGCCTCCTCAAACAGGTGAGCCCTCAGTGAGCCTGGGCTCTCCTCAGGAGGAGAGAGAGCACCTCCTCAAACAGGTGAGCCCTCAGTGAGCCTGGGCTCTCCTCAGGAGGAGAGAGAACGCCTCCTCAAACAGGTGAGCCCTCAGTGAGCCTGGGCTCTCCTCAGGAGGAGAGAGAGCGCCTCCTCAAACAGGTGAGCCCTCAGTGAGCCTGGGCTCTCCTCAGGAGGAGAGAGAGCACCTCCTCAAACAGGCAATTCTGCGCCCCGGGCAGGGCTGCTGTATCACCCCCCACCCATTCAACCCTACAAAGTCAAAAGCACCGACTCGTGTTTCAGACTGAGAGTCTAAGTCGACATACATTTAACAGTTATGACAAATTCTTGACTTAGACGTTGCTTGTAAGAAAAAAGTAACCTAAATCTAGCTGTCGAAAAGAAACTTGCTTATGATGGACCACTACTCCAAAACACTGTGTGTTAATATAATGCTGCTTTTGTTTAGCTATTTTCTCACTTATAGGCTATGTGAAATGAATTTATTGCACAAATGTTTTGCCTATTTTTTTACACTTTAGGTGAAAGAAGATAATCAAGAAATAGCTAGCATGGAAAGACAGTAAGTAAACATTTTCAATGTTTATATATATTTATCAGTGTATATATATATTTATTTATCACTGTAATATATTTACCACCATTATTTTACTTATAATACCATGCCCGTACTGCTGCTGCTCGTGCTACTGATAAAGTTAATAATAATGAGTATTATCATCCGTAAAGATGTGGCTCCTCCACACAGTTTTTCATTATTTGCCCGTGTTCTAGGCTGACTGAAATACGGGACAAAATGGGCCAGATCAATGAGGAAATGCGGCAGCTGGACAATGACATGGAGGAGCATCAAGGTACAGCTCAGACCCGGCTCAGAGCCGGACACGGCACAGCCAGATACGGCACAGCGTCAGTGTGGAGCCAGACACGGCACAGTGTCACAGTAGAGCCAGACACAGCACAGCGTCAGTGTGGAGCCAGACACGGCACAGCGTCACTGTAGAGCCAGACACGGCACAGCCAGACACAGTAGAGCCAGACACAGCACAGTGTCACAGTAGAGCCAGACACGGCACAGCATCGCATGGCGTACTGTCATGGTAGAGCCGCGCGCGGTGTACTTACCGGCCGTTGAACTGATGAAGGCACAATGGGCGTCTTCGGTAGGAAAGCTAGCGGCTGCCTCCGGCCCGGGACGGACCAGCGCGCTTCGCCCCTTTGAGCGTGGGCAGATTCGGGGGGACGTGGGGGTCCGCCCTTATCCAGGCGCTGTGCCGTGAATGGATCATAAATCCAGAAATGCCTCTGGACAAAGGCCAAGGCAGTAGGCCGCCTCAATAGTTTACAGCATCCTGTTCAGGGAACACAGAAAAGCCTTTCTGCGTGGAGATTTGCAGCTCTTTATTGTATTGAAAATGAACAGTTGTCTCCATTTAAGAACAAAAGCACTTGAAAGTAAACATTCCAGAGCTGTGGGGTCAGCATGTTGTGTATTAAATCAGTGTCATATCGGGTCATAAGATTGTGAACAATGTGAAAGGGCTCACTCCGTATATTCAGAGGAAGAAAGCGGTTCGTATTCCTGGGTCCTTTTGTCAGAAGTGCATGTGTTGTCCTGCACTGTTGTGCTCTGAAGCGATTCCATCAACTTGTTTTTGTTTCTTTCCGTTTCTTCTCCTTCTTGCTTCTCTTCCTTATTCTTGCCCAGATGGTAAGAATACTTTGCCTTTATTGTGAGAGTTTTAGGGTATTACAACCCCAGGGTTGCCAACCATGTGTAAATTTACGGACAGTCCATAAAAAACAATTTGGCGCCCAACTTGGGGCTTCGAATGCCAAATTCCCACCCCTAATTTGGGCCATTTCCTCCTAGTTTGATGAAGAGCATAGATAGGTCAATGTGCCTGACAATCGTAGTTAAGGATAGCTAGACCTATGAAAATTCCCCCCCAAAATCTGAAAGTGCTCCTTTCAGTCAGCTTGGACGAAGGAGGCTGACTTTATGCAGTGGACACGTATGGAATGCGTACTGCAATCCTAAGCCAAATACCATCCATTCCAACTTTGGTGTGTATTGGATAGAAGGGAAGGGTACATCATGAATAAATATGTGAAAATATTTTGAAGTGGTGCTGTAGTGCCAAGGGTGGTAGTGGCACATAAATCTGATACATATAGGCGGTGTGTTCAGATATCTTTTTCACAATTTATGCATATTCATATTTAATTATCTTTAAGAATTTGGACTGAGGGGGACATGCATATCTATCATCCGCCAAAGTATCATTGTGGTCAATATAAATTTGTGGCCGTACGCATATTGTCTGTGGCCAGTAATTTGTGATAAATTGAAATTACAGTCCCGTGTCCATCTTTTGACATATCAAAACTTCCTTTGCAATTTAACACAGTGACATGCTGTAGATCAAGCATGGCGAATTGGGGGGAAAAGAGCAAACACTGTAGTACAAGTCCAAAAAAGTTTGTATGCCATTTTCAATTTTTTAAAAAACAATCTAGTATGGCAGACCAATATCCAATTTTGTATTTTAATAAAGGAAAATACCAAATCACAGCTTGTTTCTCTGAAACTAGTCCTAAGAAAACCAAGTTCAAAATTCAAAGACCAAAAGACTGCCGAGTATTCCAAAAAGTCATGGATGAGTATGTAAAAAATAGTCCAACTTAGTCATGTTTGTAAAATCACAAGTTTATGGTTGGCAACCCTGAATAAACCCAAATCCCTCAACCTGCACATCGTCTTCTGGCCATGAGCTTTAGCTGTAGTATTTCTGTTGGTATGCTGCTGTTATTTACATGCAGCAGCTGTTCTTCATTAACATGTGTAGAGAAATTCTCCAAACAACTGGAAATGGAACATTATTTCTGCAATGTTCCATTTCCACATTGTTTCTATATAGCTCCTATATCTCAGATGGCTCTTGACCACATTATATGTTTTTACATTGTATGTTTATTTTTCTAGCAGATACCAATCCGGTATTTTTATCTTACACATTCTGTAGCCCAGGAGCATGAAGAAATAGCAAAAAAGTGATCTTCCTCAGGGTACAACTGTGGCCTTCCTTCTGGGGTTTGAACCCATGATGGTCAGGTCCAGATTACAACTCTCCTGGATATTGGTCATACCTTTTTATTTCTTTGCAGGGGAAAGAAACCAGAAGTACAAAGAGCTAAAGAAGAGAGAGGAGAACATGGACAGTGAGTTTGACCGTTTATTATTGGCTGTCAATACGCGGGGTACATTTTGTTCTTTGTACATTGTTTGCCTTACAGGACCCAGAAGCTAACAGTGAATTTCAGGAATATGAGCCCATACGGGGCATCGTAAACATAATGGAGTAATTACAGGAAACACTTAAAGTGTTAATGTTGTTCTCTCTGTCCACCGGTCGGTTTTTTTTTCTCCTTGCTGGTGTGATATGGCTGTAATACGGGCTGGTGTTGTAACAGATTTTCTGGAGACGTTTGAAGAGAGCAAGGCTCAGGAGCTGGAGCGCAGTGAGCAGACGCAGGCCAGCATCGTGGCCTTACTGGAGCACTGCAGCAGGGTAAGGCCCGCGTTTAAACCCTGTCAGATTTTATGGGCTGGTGCTTGGGCTCCAACCCTCTGTACAACCACAGGGTTGTGGGTTAATTCCCCAGATTCATTGCTATGAAGACTGAACGTCAGTGGTACTCAAACCTGTTGCTTGCCCCCACTTTAGTCTCCACACTAACTCCTGAACCTTTTTAGCTGTCACTGGTTGTGCTTGGCCCCGTCTGGAAAACAGAGCGCAACTAAAATGTGTGCGCTCTCGTCTGCTTGTTTCTGCAGAACATGAATCGCATGAAGCAGATCTCGTCTGTCACAGCCAATGAGCTGAAGTCTATGCAAGAGGACCTCAGCTTCAAGGAGACTGAAATGCACAAGTCACAGAACACCGCTAAGGGCTTGTCTGCAGGTTAGTCTCTCAGTCCTGTTCTTCCCCAGGCCTGGCTGGCTTTGTGACTTCTGGGCCAGATCTCTGTGGGAACATGCTTAGTCATCGACAGAGCTTCACCAGCCCTCCTTCTGCGTTACTCATGGCTTCTATGGCAGTATTGGGATGGGAGATGTGCCGTCCAGCATGTTATGCTTTGGCAGGGCACGCTTCATACCCCTGCTGGTCCTTTTCAGGGTTTCCTACAGAAATAACTAAAATGGCCTCAGACATCGCTAATGTGCCCTCTGACCTCCTGAAAAGGCTCAGAATTCATATACAAATCCACACAGCCGCAATATCGAGTTCTAAATCTGGATTAGGTTTTTGTTTCTTCCTCCTCTTTTGCTTCTAGTAGACAGTGAGCGGGAGTGCTTTTTATTGCTCTCAGAGTGGGGTTTTCTCCTGCACATGTGCCTGTGGTCTAAAATGTCTTCCTTTTGATAAGAGTTTTGGGTTTTCTGATGCTTGGATACTTCCTGCCATCCTTGCAGGCATGCCCAGATTTAGATTTCCAGATTTAGTAAACCTCATTATTCACAGATCTGTATCGTCCAGGCTCCTTGACCTTTTAAAAAACAGATGCAAATCATCCAAATTGAGAAGATCCTGGATTGCAGAATTAAGATGATTTTGATGGGGATGAAAAGGTTTTCATCAGGCCCAGAGAACAGGGTGTGCTGGGTAAATAAAATCAATAGTGTAAATACTGTTGCTGAATCCCTGCTCAGTTTCCTTCCTTTGTGCTCTGCCTCTTGTGATGTAGTCTTCCTAAATTTGTCCTGTCTCATCGCCACCACCGAAAAGTCCACCGACATTTCCTCGATCCGGCTATTCTGGGCCAGCCAGGCATTGTTCCCTTTCGTGTATTTATTTGTATTTTTTTTCAGAGAGTTCTTCTCGTAGCGAGTCTGAACAGGTTATAAGGGAAGGCAGTGGAACTGGCTCTGCAGCAGGAGGTCCCTGCGACCTCTGCTGCCTGATTTCAGTCGCTATTGTTGGGCCTGAAGCAATGGTGATTCCAGCTCTGTGTTGCCTGTGAGACGGGTAGAGGCGGCAGGCAGATGATTATCAGACCAGCACAACAGCGTGCTGTCGCGTTCCTTTATGAACGTTTTCAGTAACCCTCGCCAAGGCGTTCACCGGGCGCAGGCCTTGCGGCGGGCAGAGCCCTGGGGGGGGGGGGGGGGGGGGGGGGGGGGGGGGGGGGGGTGGGGGGGTGGCGGGACGACGGACTAGAGGGGCGCGCCCCAGGAGGAAGAGCCAGAGAATGCACAGAAGCGCTGATGGGGCAATCTGTGACTCTTTACTGCTCGGTACACACGAGGCCTGGGTGCGTTCCTATCAGGAGGAACTGGCCCGCTTCCCCTTCCTGCCCCCCCCCCCCACCCCACAGCCACGCTCCTGCTCCGAGAGAGAACCAGCCCTGCTGGGGCGTCCACGGTAACCTGACGCTGTGTACCCCCCCCCCCCCCCTCCAGGGGTCTGCCGTGCACTCCGTGGCCACGTAAAACAAAAACAAAAAAGGAGAAAGAGAGGATAAGAGGAAACGTGTGAGAGGAAATAAAAGAAACCAATCAGCCTCAAAATCGCTTCTGAAGCTCAATGGGATAATAATCTTTATTTGGCTTTATTTCTCAGTGTAACCCTAGTCTGGATTTTAAAAACAGGAGTACAGTGTTCCCTCTCACAGTACACTTCTCTCTTCATGTGTCTGTCTGTTAGTAATAAATCTGGCTAAAGGTAAAGACCATCAGGCTGTTTTGATAGTAATATAAATACCCACAGTGCAGGAGATTGACCGCAGAGGTAGTGGCTCTTTGCTGGACCTCACACTTTGTTAATTCAGAGAAAGTCTGTTATGAAACCAAAGCATACGTGATTCCCACCTTGGTGGCCAGCGGAGCCCTTCCTGTGCGGTTTCTCCCCCACTGTGGCACTGCTCTGCGCCATGGTGAAAGAGGCATAATGAGGCCACATCTGAAGAGCATACATGATGAGCTTCAGCAGCAGATACTACAGTGGAATACCTGAACTGGATGGTGAATAAGGACTGCAAGTCCCTATTGAATTGGAAGTGAATGTTTGTAGAACAGTTAGTCTTTATGGAAAAGGTAATAATCCAAACCCAGAAAAGCTCCAAGATTTTTATTTACATTAAAAGATTATCCAGTTTTCCCTTGAAGTATGGGATATATAGAAATGCTTACATTCATAAAGATACCTTGCAAACCTTTTTTTCTTGCATTTAAATTGTTTGTGAAGCCACATGATAAGGATATATACTTATAGATAGGAAATTGTAACATTTCTTTCAATGTTAAGAATGAATGTCGTGGTGAAGTGGAATGTTGGGAAGTGTCAGCACGGCCTTGTGGCAGACATTAAAATAATTTCTATCACTTTCAGGATAAAAAAACACAGAAAAATCCAAACTTCTAACCGTTCTAATTGCTTTAATGTAGTCTTTATGAATAATGCAACATTAAAAGAGATCAGTTTAACTGATACAGGAATGTTGAATGTGTCACTTATGGTCCCTCTTAGAGAGTTACAGTTGAGTATTCTGGCCTGGGAGAGTGTTAACTGTGCTGTGCAGAATGCTCAGCTCTGACTATAAGGGTGTCTCTTGCTGGGAGAGGCAGGGCTTTAATGGTAATGAAAAGCAGATTGAATGGTACCCGTGTTCCTGTGCGCGCCCCTCCAGAGAGCCAGCGCCTGCAGCAGGACCTGCAGAAGGTGGAGCAGCTGGAGGCCAAGATCAACACGGAGCTGGACAGCCTGAAGGAGAAGATCCAGCAGATGAACGAGGGCCTGGAGACCTACAGCAACCTGGACGCGCTCAAGGCAGCCGGCGAGGAGAAGAAGAAGGTACCGGAGCCTGGCGCCTGGTGTGCTTGGACTGTCTGTCAAACTGCTTTCTGTTTCTGTCCTGTGAGTGAGTCCCAGCGAGTGAGTTACTGGCGGGGTGAAGCTGACAATGAGGACAGAGTTAGGCATCTGAGGCTGCAGGAATATGTCTCTCTCTCTCTCTATCTCTCTCAGAGGCTGCAGGAAGACCGGGTGTCCCTCGCCCAGAGAAGAGACACCTTCCGGAAGGTCATGCACAGGATGAATGAGGACTACGAGGCACTGAAGAACCAGCTGCAGGACAACGAGACCCACGCACAGGTGAGTGGACACTGTGGCTAACAGCAGTAAGCCTGAGCTTCTCCAGCCTTTCCGTGCCAAAGCCTCCTGGCCTGGTGATGGCAGAGAGATGAGGGGTGAAAGAATCTCTCCAAACGGTCTAGCCCTTCGCTGTCTGCCAGAGGAAGCCATTCTGCAGAGGCAAGCAGATGCATTCTGCCAAAGTTCACAGCTGATAAGGCAGGAATGCACATGCCTCCTGATTAAGGACAACTCAAACGGTCCAGAGCTAGGCTGCCCCACGTGGTTTACACACAGCTTAGATCACCACTGGAGTCACCCGTGGAAAAAGACACTAGAAAGCCTTTTAGAGGGCTCCTGAAATTCCCACTTTAGTTATGGTTCACAGCTATGTGGTAGTACAAGTCCCCTATACATTTACCTTTAGTCGTATCTTAATGATGTCTGATTATTTCCATGTAGCACTGATATTATGCTGTACTTATTACCTCATTGAGTCACTTGTTCCTAATGAAGTGGTGCACCACCAGTCCAGATAAAGTCCTGACTGTACCAGCGGCAGCTGTGGTCCCAGGGGTAACACATTATTACCTGTAGTGTTGGCCAGGGAGGCCCGGTGTCTCCTGGCTCAGTGCTCAGTAATGACTCTCCTGGCCAGCCTGTGCCAGACGCATCACTGCCAACTGCATTCATTGTATTTCCTTTGTGGACTTAATTTAAACGAAATATCCCCGGGACCCCTGTATAACCTACTTTGTATTTCTGTTTTCCTGGATGCTTCAGTGTTCGTTTTCTGTAGGTTAACTTTACTTGTCTTCTCCCCAGCTGACCAACCTGGAAAGGAAGTGGCAACATCATGAGCAAAACAACTTCGTCATGAGGGAGTGTATCCTTTTTAAGATGAGCATTTTGGATTTAGCATAGTTTTTGCTGGTTAATCATTTTTAGACAACACCAAACACAACACTTTATACAGCACATAAGCATGCATAGCATGTTACACCTCTCACAGCTGTGTCACAGCATACAAGGAAAATGTTCCTTGTTTGTTATAAACACCATGGAAATGATGAATATAAGAATAGAAACCTTTAATTTATGAAGTTCTTTGCTTCAGTTGTGAGGATATAAATTGGATAAAATATTTTTAGAACTCACACAGTCATCCGTTGGCCTTGAGAAATGCCGAATGAGATTTGGGAACGAAGTAGATCTCAGATTAATCACACAGGCCTTCTTGGGAATCTTGGGAACTAGAATAATTATTATAGCCCTTGAAGAATCATGGAAACTGAAATAGACCACAAGCTGAAGTATGCTAGGCACCCAAGACCCAGAGTATGTCCAGTAGGTGCTGCTTGGCTGTGCCCATTTCCCTAACTCACACCTTCAGTCATCGCCTCAAAGGGAATGGAAAGTGACTACCGTCCTGTGGTGAAGACCGTGACCAAACAACTGGCAGAGTACAATAAGATCCTCACAGACACACTTCAGGGCAGCCGAAACTAGGGGACCACTTCCTTCCTGTGTGGTGTCCTCCCAGGGTCTGACCCTGGCCCGCTTCCTGCACGCCGCCTCGCCGTGCGCGACATTCCAAGTCCATGCGTTTCAGAATCATCACGCGTGGAACCCCGTCAGGTTTCGCTTGTAAAACAGGACGCATTATTGTGAATGCGTGCTGAATCTAGTAAGCACATTAATGATGTTTTTGTTGATTTGATGTTACATTTTATATTTCTATAGTTGTCCCGACGGGGTTATTTATTGGTGCGTATTTGTTACATGGTATCCTATCTCAGTCCTTTTACTCAGTTTCCCGAGCTTCCCAGTTGTAACAGCATCTCGGCCCTACCATGAGCTCATGGGCTGAGAGAGAGGAGGGGTTCCTTACGCACGTCAGCTTCGATGGGAGCCCGTGGACCTGGCCCCGCTCCAGGCATTGCCCAAGATGCAGAGTGCTCTGAGAGGTCTGTTTTATCCTCCTCCCTCTGCCCAGAGCTGTCTTGGTTTGTTTAATACCCATTTTACAAGCACATTGTTAATCCTCTGGTATATCGCACTCCTTCATCATTGTCATCAACCCTATAATGTAAAAAAAAGGCTATGTAAAACTTAAGTAAAACGTACCTGAATTCTGTGAGCCGTTGGTGTTTTTATTTGACCACAGCTTGTGCTGTCATTGCGGGGCACTGAAGGGAGCGGCGATGCTGCAGACTGCAGCCATTGTGCGGGGGCCTTTGTTGCTGACCAGCAGTTTGGCGGGGGAGCATTAGGGGTTAAGTGGAGACAGGAACCTCCCCGCCTGATAACACTATTGTTTTAATGCTATTTGTTTCCGCCGCGCGCTATCGGAGCAGCAGCCTGCCCGCCTGGCGCTCCTCGGCCCCCTCCACCCCCTGTTCGGCGCAGGGGAAGAGCACCTCCCCGGGGCAGGATAAGCGCCAGGTCAGCGCTGGAGCGAGCCCCGCGGTCCCAGCTCGAGCCTGGGCTTCGCGCCTGTGTTAAAACGCTGCCCCGGGGGCTTTCCACTACAGGACGGCCGGGCCACGGGCCAGACGCTGATACCCCCGAGTGAGCCGTATACACTGGCCCGTTATCCAGTGCTCCGCAGGCCGTGTGATAGACGCTCAGCAGCAGCTTTCCAAAGGCAGGGAGGCGAGGGGAACGCTCACCGCTGCACTCAAATGCTCCATATTCAACGAACACATCTTAGGGGGCAAGTCAGTTGAGTGTCAGGAGGAAGCCATGTATAAATGAAAAACGCTGCAAGTTTTCATTTAAAATAGGGCGAGAAACGTAAAACTTCCCTTAGTTCTTGCTCCAGGTCTGACATCATGTTTTAGCTGAGGAATGGTTTTCTGTGGTCACGGTTGAAATGTTGAAAGTTCAGGAGTGTATTCTCATTAGTAACTCCATTATCCATTGTCACAGTACATCTACTCCGCACAGGCACAGGGACTGCAGTGATTGTACAGTAACTGTTCCTCACTGTCAGCACCAGCTGTGTTTAAACCAGTAGTGTTAAAATAATGGCACTTGGGTTGTAAAGGAAGTAAAGCTGAGACTGACTACATTTACGTGCACATTCTGATCTTATTCAGAATACTCAAGTATTACAGTTACTATACAGCCAGTATACAGCCAGTGTGAACACCTTATTCCACCTTATTCCTGAAAGCAAAGTCTGGGTCAGTCCTTATTCCGAATATATGAATCTGAACAAAATGAGTAGCCTATGCCTCTAATGAACCAAAAATGAAAAGCATGTCAGCACCTTATTCCATTTACGGCTCTTAAGCATGGTCTGCATTTGTACAGATTCGCTCGCTAGGTGTCTTGGGTGTTGTAGTCAGCCTGCTAGTTTACTATTATAATGTATCGGCAACCATGAAACCCTCACAAGTATAATTTCTTCATACTTGAGATTAATTAAAATTGCAGTTATTTCAGTGGTTAAAGATAACTTTTCTGCCATCTTCTCTGACCTCTTGGACTTAAAGCTACGGTACAGTGTGGCCTGTGAGGTCTCACACAAGCTCCTAATAAACCTTTAGCCCAGGGCCACAGTAATCTGGGTGTGTGGCCCCACAGGGTAGGGAGGAGATTCTGGCGAGGATTTGAGTTAGTCAGTTCCTGCCTCTTATCTTCTGCACCTCTCGCTCCCTTTTTTTTCGGTTGGTTTCTCCTTTCTTATGTCTGCTCCCCTTATCCTCTCTGTGCACAGTCAGCAGGATGCAGGGGCCCCAGTGTGTGTGATATTCCACTGTGTCTCTCAGGGGTCCCCAGGGGCCACACTCCGGCACTCGGCCCCTCTGGATTCATTCAAAGATAATAAAGGGAAAAACAGGTCTGTGGGCTTTTGGGGCTGCGGGGGGCTGCGGGGGGGGGGGGGGGGGGGGGGGGCTGTGGGGGGCTGCGGGGGGCTTCTGCCCAACGGCCCGAATGTAACACTGTCTCAGTGTTTCCACAGCTGCGGTGTTCACTGCTCTCGGGCAGAGGAAGAAAGGGCAGACTTCTGTCTAAACAAAAGATCTTTTACCTGTTCCTTTCTCAAGCCAAAGGTCTTCAACAAAAACGTTTCCAACAAATCCACCGTTTGGGGGGGAAGCAAAAGGTGTTTAGCACCTTCCTTTGTGTTGAGGGTTCTAATGTAGGATTCCATTTTAATATGTAAACAGAAAACTGCTGGCTTCCAAGCGACGGCTATGCAGTGGCATTTTTCCTATGAATAGAAGAACTGCACTGCCTGAGGGGATCTTGATGAAAACTTGAAAAAATAAATAAATTCTCCTTTGCCCTTCCAAAGTTGACATTTGCTCAGTGTTTTTTTCAGTTGTTGATGAACACTGATAGATTGGCTGCGACTGACAGAGCCTATGGATTGTGGTGTTGAGCTATGGGAATCCAGGAGGCCCAGCTCAGAGTCTCCAGCAGAGACCCTCTCCAGCTCTGCCACTGGGGCATGCTCAGGTATTTCGCGTCTGTTTCCCTCAGTCCAGGGGCATGACATCATCGGCAGGTCCCTCCCTGCGCCTGCCACTCGTCCTCGGGGAGGGTAAGGGTGACTCCCCGCAGAGTGAATCACGATTCGGGGGTATGCCTATCGCTGAAGTGGTCATCATCACCCACAGCTAGCTGCTTTTCTGGAGATAAACTCAAATTTGATTAACTTACTGTGGAGTATAGAGGTCACAGTCACTTGGACCTGATCCTCTTCATTAACTGTGAGAGATTCTAGGAACCATCTGGATCTGAAGTGCAGTGTTTCTTCTTCTTCATTGCCTTAAAATATGTTTCAGCTGGCTTTCAGTTAAGTCTCTTGGTTTATTTCTCCCCCTGAGATGCACAGGAAGTGAAGGTATGAAACTTTTAAGAATAAAACCTTAAATGCTTGGTAAAACTTGCACATATGTGCATACTTGTAGAAAGCAGTAAAACAGAACTTGAATTTAGCAGTTTCAAAAAAAGGAATTTTAGAAAAAAAAATCATAACAAATCACAATTAAAAATATAAAAATTCTGGCTAGCTAAGGAATGATTTGTATGGTAGTTGTAGACACACAAATGGGGAATTACCATTACATTTAACTATGCAGAGTTCCTGAGTGTACCTTTCCTGCCATACCTGCAGATTGGAAACAAAAACATAAAATAAATGGTCACTTGGGCGGTCATGCACAGTGATATGATTACGGAATGGTAGCAAAATTCTAACATGACTAGAATGTACCACAGATAAAGAAAATAAGTAAATGAATGATCATACAGTACTGTAGGATAATTTGTCATTTTCTGAGAGCAGGAGCCATTGTTGGTTTAGTGCCAATTAATTAATTTTCCAGCGGTTAATCTCTCAGTGATTTATGTAATAGATTTATAGTACCTCAAAAAAGATATGCTATAAATATACTTTATGAGACAATGAATTCATAGATATGCAATATGAATTACATGAAAAGTAAACGTGCACATCGTCATTACTAATTCCCTATTATGGGAGGACAAAATGAAAACAACTTAAACTCTAATGTTCTTGGGCTCTCAGTTGGGCATTGAGGAAACAGTTTTCAGTCTCCTTGAATGTGTTAATATTGCACACAGGCTGCTGGCCTCGATCCCTCTATCTCCAACTCCCACAGGCAATCCACTTTCCTGTGCTGAGAGGAACCTTTGGGCTTGGGTTGAGGATCCACCCCAAAGGGCTGGTAGGAGCACAATTAATGTCAGACAATTGTTCAGATGGTGCCTTTCCCTTCCTTATATGAAAGGAAACAGGAAAAAGGAACTCCTACTCCCATTGCCTAGACTGCAGAGTAAGAGAAAGAGAGGGAGGGAGGGTGGGCGGGAGGGGAGTCAGTCGGGAGGGAGAGAGAGAACTTTGGCACTCCTGACCGTGCGAGATGTTCATGGAGGGGCTTTTCTGACACCCTCTGGGGTTCGGTCCGCTCCTTAGCCCCAAACCGCGGTCCGTACACGGATACAGACTCACGCCACCCCTTCAGGTGGAAAAGCATGGATTTCTTCCCTCTCGTTGTGCACTTGGTCTGCTGCTTGCTTTCAGGTAAGTGCCTCTTGTTAGTCTCAGAAATAGAACTGAGAGTTCCAGCGGTGATCCATACCTCATGGCTTGCCTATTGCCAAGCGTTTTAAAGACCAGTAGGCAGTTCAACACAATGAACTGTGGCCTGGAACTCTTTAGAGGAGCTTTTTAAAAGTAGCGAGGGGAGGGAAATATTGAAGTGGTTATTTCATGAAATCAAAGTTGTAAGCACTTTAATAATTACTATCTGTGGTTAATAACTGAGCACAAATAATGTACTTCAGTAATAATGAATGGTAGAAATAGGGCTCTGATTAATAGAATTACTGGCAGACAGGGCTACACTATGCACTGGTATACAATTTTATGTGTTTCCTCATAAATGATAGGCTTAAATGTGATTCAGCTTTTTGTAAGAAATACTTCCAAGCGTCATCAGCTATAACTGGTCACTGTGAAAATCTTGGTAAATATTGTTGTTTAACTTATGTTAAGTACTTGTCTATAAAATGTGTTCTCTGTGTGTATGTATGTATGTATGTATGTGTACATATATGTACACTGTATTTATAATTATCTGTAGAAAGTGTACAGTTAAGAAAAGTGAGTAGGTAGATGGTGATCAGCCAATCAGCATGTGGTTGTGATATAGATAGGTCCACACCTTTTAAGCACCTGAAAATCTCAGCAGCCTTATTTTCTGTTCATACTGTAAGAACTTGTGTGAAGTATATTTGGTCAGAATATTAACCCAACCCATGTGATGTCAATGGTTTTCAATATGTGCTTGCCATGATTCATGGTGGAAATGTTTGAGAAAAAAGGTTATCATTATGAACACAGAAATTATTAGAATTAATGAACCTGAAATTCCTACTGAGTACAGGATTCTTAGTGGGAAGCCCAGAGCCTGTAATGCTAACATGGACATGACTACCACAGTGGTTCAATGGTATAAAATCTGTGGTATAATATCTGAATGTATGCAGTTCTGTCATTGGTGATGTCTCTGTCACTGCCACTTGCATCTTGATTGCAGGGTTCCTAGCGATTACATTATTACATGTGCTCGCAAACATCTCTGGAATAGGTTCATAGAAAGAAAGGTGAATAACAGCTGATATACAGGTCCTATGAGAATATATGAGGGGCATCTGATCAATGTGGCCTGTACTCTGAATAATATAAGTATAAAATCATGAAGTAATACTATAAAAGAACAATTTGAAATGTATTCCAATAATGGAAAATAAATATGTGCAAAATAGTGTATTTTGGGATATGAAATCATGATGGTAAATTACATAAAGATTTTTTATTTTTTTTAAACGAGCTGGAACAGCAGCCCATTTCCTTTCTTCCCCCCTCCACCCACTTTCTCTGAACAAATTAGCTCATGACCCCCCCACACCCTCCTTTCATGTTGCCAATATATCACTCCCTCGCTGGCAAAAATAGTCTAGCTAAGCAGCTTTAATCAGCTTATTCAAAACAATGCAAGAGTCCTCTTACAGTCCAAGTGAACTTGAAATTACATTGAACAGACAAGGTTTATATACCATGAAATTAATAGTAGTTACATTTCAAAGTTTGAGTTGCTTGAGAGTAAATGTATAATTTGTGTTTATTAACTAATTTAACAGGAAAACACTGCATAGCATTATATCAGTATGTAACTGGGAGCATTATACCTAGTGTGCAAGTCTCATAGTTTAAACACTCTTTTGACTCTGCAGCACCTTAAGCTATGTGTCTCTTCAAACATTTCAATATAACACTCACATTGCCATTGCCAAACAGAACAAATTACTTCATCACAAGTTTTGTGGAAACATGGCTGACTTATACAAATTCATTTAACTGTAAATGGGCAGCTGGTCTTGTAAGATGTGATTCAGCAGGTTTTCTAGTTTTCTGTAATATATGACCTCACTTCACTGTGGACTTTTCCTTATTTGAGAAATAATATTTACAAAATTGATATCTGTAATACTGTTTGGCTTGTGTTCCATTCAGATGTTTTGAACATACAAACAAAGATTACATGTTCAATGAGGGATCTCTTTTTAAAGATTTTTGCAGATATGTTTTGTTCCATAGTTGTCCTGCTATGTAGACTACAGGCCTATCAGTATTGTTCACTCGTCTCTTGGCCAATACTAATTTCACTGTGTTAGATTATTGAATGAAGTAATGAATGCATGCTGGGCTGGCTTATCCTGCTAAGCCAATGGCTTTTAGTGTGGCTTCATGCTTCATGGTTTGTTTTGTAGTCTTTACAGTACCGTTGCCAACTAGTCTGGAAAGCCCTGCTGTAGTGTCACCCAGGGAAGACGGTCTAAGGCCATACAATGGCTGCATCTCAATGCACACAAGCAACTTATCTGGTTGTTTGGTCCTGCAGTGCCAACTGTGCACAAAGGGTATTTTTACCACAGCTGGTGAACTACGGAGTGAAAAGCAGCACCTACAATTTTCTGTGCTCTCCTGAATTGAAGCTGTAGCAATGATGAGATGGGGGTATGTGGCCTATTTTGGGATTTTTTTAACCCAGGTTCACCTTTTGATTAAAAAAGCTGACTTTTGGCTAAAATCTCCAGAACCTTCCTCAGAAAGCAGCTACGAGTAAAGAAAAAAAAAAAGAAAATAACGTTCCATGTTTGTGGCAAATTTATATTGCACAAACGTTGCTGTATGCCCTTGCACATATTTTTCCCTAAAGTGGTTAATCTTTAAGAACTTCCCTCGGACTAAAGACATGTAAAGTAAAAACAGATGTGATGAATCAGTTTGGTTTTAGAGAAATGCTTGGAACTCTTCATGGTGGCTATTTGACAGTAATCACTGAGATAGAACTCTCTCCCCCACCCCTGGGCCATAACCTTAGGGAGTAAAAAAAAAAAAACCTACATTGTGCACGAATGTAACTTTAGTGCTTTCTTCTTTTCCTTGCGTCAGACCTTATTGAAACTGAAAGATGCACCCTCTATGGTGCTGCTCATAATATATTTTGGAAAACAACGTATGACCCTTTATTTCAGTAAGAGAGTGTAATCAGTCATGTGATTTAGTACTTACTCTGTCTCATCTGTCATCCTAATAGCATTGTTAGTGCTCTTTGGGAGTTGGCTGGACAATAAAACATTTTCATCTGGCCCTGCCCAATTAACCCAAATAGCATTTAAAATGTCAGAGACCATGATGTCATATACTTAGCGCTGAACATAGCAAGAAATAGAATATATTAAAATGCTAGGAAATCCCTTTTTGAAGATTTTAGCACTGTCTCACATGGTTTAAGATTTTAGCACTGCCTCACATACCTCTCCTGCACCAACCCTGGTTGGAATGTTCATGCCAGTCATGTTTTATCTATTGCTTTTGATATTTGGACAAACATGCTGAGAATGTTTGCTGTGAACAACTAAAATAACACTAATGACAGCAAGGCACCTTTATTGTAGGTCTATGATTTTTAAAAAGACCAGTTTGACCTCTTTCAGGGCTTGTGATTTCACATACTTTGATATACCCACTTTCACTTCTGTTGCATGTGGTTTGAATGTTTTAACTAGAAGTGAGCCATGCCCAAAATTCTGTTGAAGAATCAAAATGTTGTCCAAATAGTTTGCTTTCCAAAGCTAATGGGTTGCCACTAAAAATGGGCAGGCCAGTTGGATAAGCTTTTGTTTCTTTTTTTTTTTGCAACAGAGTAACTTCCTCCAGAATGTGATCTCTCCTGCCACCACAACCACACTTGTAGAAATAATTGTGGGGTGTGGTTTTCCTCTTAACACCCTAAAACTAATGTACAAATGTGATCTTATAAAACATTTAAAGATTACGTAGATGTGGGCAAGTTACCCTGGTCTGAGACTTATCTGAGTCCTCAGGCTATACTATTGTCAGCAGTAAAAATCATTTCTGATGCACCAAACTGCTTCAGGAAAAAAACAAAATGGGGTTAGTATATATGACTTAATACTTATTTTTAACATTTGCTGGCTAGTTAAAAATAGTGAGTTTTTTATTTTTATGTTTTATTGCTGCCCAACCCAAAAGTGCCGATTCAGGATTTTCATTGTTGATTCAGTTGGCATATGCTGCACTTCCTCTGGGTGACAATCGTTTTATTTTTTTATTTTTATTTTTTTAACAATGCAGTTGTTTTATGAAGCTGTAATAATATTTTTATATTTGATGCCTCGATAATGTTTACAATACTTAAGATATTGATCAGGGTATTCCTACATTATTTAACAGATATGGATATTATTAGTCTCAGTTGAATAGCTTGGGTCCAGATTTTTCCTTGTTTTCACACACGAGATTAGATGCTAATCTTTAGTATGTCCATGCTAATGGTCTCACAAATGTCATTTCCAGGGTACATAAAAATGTACGGGATGCTGCTTTTGTCAACATGATACTCCCTTGAAGGCCGCACACTTAGGCTACACTGTACAAGAAAACAGCTGCTACTGACATGTTTAATGTTGCTTCAGATAGCCCTACTACACCCAGTGTCCCTGTACGTGTAATCCTGACTATGAATGCTTAGGGTGAATGATAATCAGGGTGATATAACCATCAGATTGTTTTCATTTTTTACAGTACTATAAGATAAACCAGAATTTAAAAAAGAAACCAGAACCAAATAAATCAGAATTGAATTAGCATCAAATTTTAAGAAGTACATTTGAACCAATGCAAAAAAAGTCTAATCTTTCATATTTTAAAAATATATTTAAATATATTAATAGAAATACTGTAAACTAATGTAAAATTAAAATGATAGTCTGATTTTAGAAATATTAATTCAATATCAATACTGCTCATGTGAAAATTTAAATAGATAAATTGTGCTGCATTTTCTTTTGCCCAGGACAATATTTTATTATTATGATGAATGCATAAACCTTTCATATGATGCAATGGTTTCAATATAACTTTGCTCTGATAAATGAATGAAAAAGAGTGATTGAGATAATATTGGGAGCAATATGAAGGTATGCATGTGGAACAGGGCTTTATTTGATTTCCTTTTGTGTTTCCCCTCATGACAGTATGTAAGTGGGCTATGTATGAATTTACAACATGAATATGCAGACCACAGGCTATTTGTTACATCCCAAAATCCACCTGCATTACTATAAACACGTATACGCTAGTGGATGTAACACGAGCCCACTTCAACAATAACCACAATGTGAAAGAAGACTCAGTTGAGCATAAAGTGATGTAAAAAGACAGGTGAGTGTTTATTGTACAGTAAAGCAGGGTGATGCATCCTAAAGATGCAGATATCCTAAAGATGTTAAAAGCATATACACAAGCTCAGCGTAGGTTGCTGGATCTCAAAAGGCAGCCAGTGGGTAGATGGAACTCCGTTCAGAAGTCTGTCCTAGAATCCCTCGTTGATGTTGAGTAGGAACAATGTCTGCAATGTTATGAGCCTTTTAAGTTGCAGTCATGCAGAAGGCCAATGGATATGGTTCTGCATTCATATTTGGAAAACAGAAAACATGTAGGAAAAGAAATAATACAGAATATACTCTCTTGATGGTCTGAACTCTTTTGATAGAGCACAGGTGGTGAGGATAGCACTGTCTTCTGTTTTTGTTTTAGGTGACGCGCTCGAAATTGCTGACTTGACTTTGGTGAATCCAGAGGCGGTGGTGACTAGCTCAGAGTCCTCCCTGCACTGCGTCAGCAGTGACTGGAAGACTTTGGACACACTTAGCGTGGGACAGGACTTCCCTGTACCTCAGCAAAACCTGCAGGTCACTCAGGACAAGGACTATCGAGTTGCTTCAAAGGTTACCTGGAAAACACGGAACGTTGACGTCTTTGGAGTTTTCTACTGTAGAATCAGAAATTCTGACTCCATGGGTAAAGTGTATACCTTAAGGATGCTAAATGAAGGTACAGAATTATGACTTTATGTCCTGTTTATGTAATTGCATTAAAATACTGGTTTATGAGTGTTTTACTATATCTATGTTTGAGGTCAGACCAGGGAAATATGAGGGGTGCTTTTTTAAAGAGACTCTGGCACGAAGACGGTTTACAGTTCAAATACAGAAGAAAATTGGGTAAAAAGACATTAACTGATATATCCACAATATATGCACAAATATAGGTAGGAGTAAATTTGTCTATAGGAATTGTGGATGTATCATTTAATGTGAATGATAGGAGAGTTTAAAAAGGCAGGCCCAAAAGTAATCTATGGCCTGTGAGGTCAGCTGTAAGATGTATTCAGATCGGAATCCAGGCAGCCAGGCTATTTGAGCATCCCTATATTATGCTCCTTCTCATATGACCTTGCATTGGATAAACAACAGCATGACAGATGCCAAGATTCTGTTCACATTGGCTCAAGCTGAAATCGAAGCGGAGGAACACTTGGTATAGAAAGTGTGAAGTGCAGCACTTTCGTTGGCATTAGCTTAGATTGTGTATGATTTTAAATGTGCATTACTTAACTTGTAATTGCTTTCATGTATGTTTTGCATTTGGGAGAATCAGATTATTTAGGATACAATACAGTTTTGGCCAGATAGTTCAAGTTGAAATGTCTGGCCAGATTTGAACACAAAAAAGAGACTGGATGAAAGGACCAGAGAACTTCAATAAGCAATGATTTCCTGTCTCAGTGTTTGTTGACATAAGCTTTCTCCCAGTGCAGTGAAAACTGATTTAATTTCCTGTAAATGGCATTGCATAATGACTACATTATATTATAAATTACATGGTTGTAATAAAACCCTTTTTTGTTTCTCTTTAAAGCTGCATTCCATCCAGACTCTTTAACTTTCACGGCCAGTCTTGGGGAAAGCATCAATGTTTCCTTCACTCGCAAGAAGATTGTTGCAGAGGATGCATACATTTTTAGAAATGGTAAGAGACTGTTTGTCTGAGGAGGTTTGTTAAACATACATTGCAAGATTGTGCACATGAGAAATATTCATGCTTGGCTCAGCAAAGTGAAACAGAGGTACATTAAATAACTGTGCTTCATAGCATGTAGTTTTCTGTGCATACTGCATTTTAAACCTGCAAATGCCATGCCTGGAATGGTTAGTTTTACCTGTACATGTCTGGTGGAAACTGAACTTCGGTGGATTGTAAGGCCCATTAACCCTTTAAGGTCTAAGATCACAAATATGTGATTATATTTGACTATATGCTGATGTTACAATCACTACTGGTATTCGAAATCGATGGAGTTCTAGAACACTGACTTCGAATTTAGAAAAAAAAGTTACTGAAAACCTGCTCTTCAAAGGGTTGAAAAGTAGAGTACAGGGCCAGGTTCCCAGGTTTCACATTTTCCTCCTCCTCAGGTTCCTTCATTCACTCCGTGCACAGAAACGAAATTGGCGACACCCTGCAGTACCCCATAAGCAGTGTTGCAGTTGAACATGCAGGCTTCTTCACAGTCAGATACATTTCTGAGACCATGCCTTCCTCTGCAATCACCAGGCTGATAGTAAGAAGTTAGTGCTACTGTGATCTTTTTTTCCTCTGCCTTTTAGTTGATGCTATTTTTAATGTTAAGCTGTATTGATGGTGTTTTTCTTGATTGTATTTCTTATATTGTAAAAATGAATTTGGTTTTTTCTTTTTAACTAGGCTGCCCCACTGGGTATTGGGGTGCTCAGTGTTCACAGACCTGTCCCAAGTGTCTCAATGGGGGCCTGTGTCACGACAAGACTGGAGAATGTGTCTGTCCCCCCGGATTCAAAGGGCAGGCCTGCGAAGTTGGTAAATGGCTCCTGTCATAAACATAGCTTAGTTTCCATTAATTGGGGTGTGGAGTATGCAGTGTGTGTGTGTGTGTGTGTGTGTGTGTGTTTGTGTGTGTGTACGCCGTGCATGCATGAAGCAGTGTGGACATCCTTTGGAGATGTCATACAGGTTGTCACATGAATTAAAATATTTCTTCAGCCTGAGATTACTTTACTTCTAGAGATCAATTAATAAGCTGAATGTCCTCATATTACAACAAAATTAGGCTGGCTAGTAGCAGGCAAGCCATTAGTAAAGTGGATCCTCCTCTCCTGATCATTTCCATATCATCCAGGTGACGCTGGCACAGACGTGCGGTAATGATGTGTAATGAAGCGTTTGATCTCTTGCAGTGTGCGGGAAGGGCAGGTTTGGCCGAATGTGTAAAGACAGGTGTAGAGACGGCTACTGTTGGTCAATGGTCTTCTGCCTTCAAGATCCCTATGGCTGCTCCTGTGCTACAGGCTGGTGGGGTTTGAACTGCAGCGAAGGTGAGGTCAGATGATATTTAACACTAAATATCATGGTGGTGTCTGTCCCATGATTCATTTGCCCTTTTGTAGAAGATTAGAAGATGTGTTTTCCGTGCTCTGATTGGTTTCTCCTTGTGTTTTTAGCCTGCCCCCCTGGTTTCTATGGTGCAGGCTGTAAGCTGCGGTGTGAGTGTGGGGGCCGAGGCAAGTGTGACCGGTTCCGTGGGTGTGTGTGCGCGGGACGACACGGCTCTCGCTGCGAGAACGAAGGTACGCCGGGCTCATGTTGTCACTCCCACTCAGAGCTTCACCTGCAGTACAACTTGTATGGTAGCAAATGCTGCCACAAAGTGATAGTCATCACCATACTGCACTGTTTAACTGGAACAATTCTGTCTCCTGATTGTCCTCTATACTTGACCTGATTTCATGCAAAACAGATGACTACTGTACCTGTGCAACTTATTAAAGAAAATAAAAAGTAAAATAATAATAACGTGTTCACATGAAAGTTAAATCACAGCCCAAATGCACATTTCTTTACATTGTGTGTGATAAATGTACACATACAGCCTGTAGCATTCTTGTACCAGAAGAAAATATAATATTTTTGTTTACTTTTAGATCAAGCACCTTCTGTGATCAGCAGTCTTTTGGATACAGAGCTGAATGCTGGGGTCGTCTACATGCTCAACTGCACTGCCCAGGGCTATCCAGCACCACTACATGGAGAGATAGAGCTGATCAAACCAGATAAAACAAGAATATATGTGAGGATCAAACAACATATGTAATGGCACTTCATATCATGTGAAGCAAATGGCACTTATATTATGTTACAATATAAAATATAAGCTGTGTTATATACTTTTTATTTTATTTTAGGCGACAGATACGGACACCGTGAACAACCAAACCACTTCCCAGTTCAAGGTGGACAAAATCACGGTGCACGATGCTGGCCGATGGCTCTGCCAAGTGAAAACAACAGCCGGACAGGCAGAAAAAGATTTTATCGTCACTGTCAAAGGTGAGAGAATAGGAACAGTCGGACTGGCAACAGTAGGATTGCCTTTGCCTACTGTTAAAAAGATGCCTTATTGGGAAGTGACCTTCAATTTGCATGAATTTTCTTATTTTATCCATTTCGGAATCGCTAGGTTTATGTTAGCCTTACGTTATTAGTATTCTACCTTCATATACGATGTCTGGGCTATGTGGCTCTGCCTGTTTTGATGTCAATCAGCTTTACTGATAATGTCACTTGGAAGCCCTTCACCCATTTTGCCTACATTTTTTAGCCTGTATATTAAAGGAGGCCAATGCCGATGCATGTCTTTTCCAGTGCCCCCAAAGCCCCAGTACCCTCCTGTGTTGAATGGAAGTGGACCGTATCACCTGATCATCTCAGTCAACAAAGAGTCATATAGCGGGGATGGTCCGGTTAACTCAGTGAAGGTTGTTTATAAGCAGGTCAACTCTACTTCGTGGGAGACAACTGAAGGTACGCGCATTAATTTTCATGATTATTCTAACCCAGCCTTGAGCTTTCGTTACTCAGTGAGCCGTTTACTAAAGCTTCACAGACTCGTGCCATTACAAGACTCAGTCAGTCTTCCTGCCATGCATCCTGTCCTTAACTTTGAGCAAATTATCATGACAGGATGAAAATAAGTACTGCTTCTAAAATTGTTACCTATTGTGTGTTTGGAAGCTTTTGCAGTGAATCGTTGAGCACATTTAGGATTTTGTGTGTTGTTAGTGACTGGGCCGCTGGTAAAGCTGGAGAACCTGACCCCGTGTACTCAGTACATCACCTTCGTTCAGCTGAGTCGCCGTGGGTTTGGAGGGACCGGCTTCCCTGGGCCAGAGGCCATCTTCTCAACCTCTGTATTCGGTAAGAGCTGTTCCAACTGGCTAAGGCAGCAGAAGGTTGGAAGGACAGAGGAGCAGATGGAAATTCAGGCTGTAGTAATTCGGACTGAAAGTTCATTTTCTTAAATTGAGAATACACTTAAAAAGAAAAGGCCTGGATTCTGTTGAATGATTAGCAAAGACAGATACTCAAACCTATGGAATTACTTCCATGTGCAAGCAATTTCTGTTCATACCAAGTGCAATTACAAACTGATCTGTGAATCAGAGTCTTTATCTGAGTCTTTGTTAGTATTCATCACTCTTTCTCCCTGGCCAGATCTTCCACTCCTCACCAGGGTCAGCCTGGTTCCACTGAACCAGACCTCCCTCAGTCTCTCTTGGGACCCGGTGAAGGGGGTCACTAAGGAGTCCTGGTCGTACCTGGTGGAGTGTGTTCAGGCCTCGGCGCCAGAAAACCTTAAGAAGTACCATCTGCCAAAGAACTCCACGGGCCTGAGTCTGACGGGCCTGAAGCCCAGGCAGAAGTACGAGTGCGAAGTCCATGTGATGAGCAATTCAGGGAGCCTGTACTGCCAGCCGGTGTCCACCTGGACCCTTAGCAACGGTGAGGCTAACGATGACGATGGCTTGTGGGCATGAGCTGAGGAACACAAGGTGTCTCTTTGATATCCTCCTCCTAAGACCCTAAGGCAATTCATTTTGTCTACTGTAAGGGACATGAGTCTCTGGTCTTAATTTTTTTTTTAAAACTATACATTTTACTAAGCTGAGACCTATACTATTATTCATGACACTTCTATTGTTTCAAAATTAAGATACTTTAACATTTCTTATGGTCTCAGGTGGACATGATACCACTGCTAGTGTATTGGGACTAGCAGTGACACAGTCGAAAGATGTTACTTTGTCCCATTCAGATATTTGCCAATTTGGTTTAGCATGTTTGGCACAGAATTCACTTGAATGATATGGCATTTCTATGCTTCGGCAGAGCGACCGCCAGCACCGTTTGGCGTCATGAGTTGCAACATCAGCGACTCCTCCGCCGTCATCACTTGGTCCCTGGAAGAGGGGCACTCGATCTCCAGAGTTATCGTCCGCTTCCAGAACACTGAGCGGGCCGACTACAGCCAGCAGGCGGAGATCAACGTGCACGACCAGCAGCACATGCAGTTCCAGATCCGGGGCCTCAGGCCCAACACGCCTTACAGGGTGGAGATCTGGGCCGAGAACAACATTGGGAAGAGCCTCGACATCCGGACCATCCGTATCGAGACGCTGTCACCTCAAGAGGGCTCTCGTGAGTTATAATATGTCCCTGACCTTTATTCTGCACTTAGAATAGAATGCAGCCTTTTCAATATCCTTAACTTGAGCAGCCTTCACAATTAAGCAAATTGTTATTATGCTTATTAAAGTTTCCACTGTAAAAAAATTCCATTGGGGTCTGACGTGTCACTTCACAAACTTTCTTTAAGCATTACTTCAAAAAAAATAAAATAAATGCCAGTTTTGGTGTATGGAGCTAGATTTTTTCTGCCAATACAAATACAAATTCATGACTCTTAAAAAATCTTAAGTCCCAGCATGCCTTACTGTGAAACAACAAGCCTGTTTTTGAAGAACAGGAAACACATATGTTTTTTGTAAATAAAAATTGCATGCTAGGAAATGTGCTAATAGAAGGGTGTCTAGTAGATAAAGTAGATTTTAAAAAATTCCTCATAG
This sequence comes from Anguilla anguilla, assembly GCF_013347855.1. Taxonomy (NCBI): domain Eukaryota; kingdom Metazoa; phylum Chordata; class Actinopteri; order Anguilliformes; family Anguillidae; genus Anguilla; species Anguilla anguilla. The sequence continues at coordinate 22,551,110 of NC_049214.1, read as the reverse complement.
ATATGCAACTGATGATATGTTTTACCACCAATCTTTCTCTGGCATTTCAAAACACTTTAACAGTGTACCACAGTACAAGTGAAATATATGCTGAACATATGAAGCTCTCAATCAGTCCTGCTTGTGGATGGTGTTCTGAGTGACTCACAGCAAAGGGCTTCTCTCCACAGGGTTCTATGGGTTTGGCAGTGAGGGAAACATGCTGTTCTTTGCCATCCTGGGCTCGGCTGGAATGACCTGCATCACCATCTTGCTGGCCTTCTGCATTGTGCTACAGCTGAAGAGGGCCACGTTTCAGCGCAGAATGGTCCAGGCCTTCCAGAACATTGTGGTATGTTCTACCTGCTCTGCCAAAAAAGGTGGCATTGTAGGATAGTGGTTTGGTAAATGTTCATGCTAGAATGAGCTGCATGTTGGATTCCAAGTGGGCCAGTGCTGTTGTAACCTTCAACAAGGTACAGTCCTTAGCCTCAATTGGACAAATAAGCGGCTGCATTCATTGTATTACCACATACAGTGCCTGAATGAATTTATGTAAGTCACTTATAATAAAAGCATTTGCTCATAAATAAAGGATGTAATGTCATGCAATTCAAAGAATGCTTTTCTGCCTTGAGGCCCATCATGTGCTGTGGATCTAGGAGGGGAAAGTGACAAAAACATGGCTTACATTTGAATCCCATTGTCTTCTATACAGAGGGAGGAGCCTGTGGTACAGTTCAGCTCGGGCTCCCTCAGCATGCCAAAGAAATCCAAGAACCCGGCCCAGCCGGTGGCCTACCCAGCGCTGGAGTGGAATGACATCAAGTTCCAGGATGTCATTGGCGAGGGCAACTTTGGTCAGGTTCTGAAGGCACGGATTAAGAAGGATGGCCTTAGGATGGATGCCGCGATCAAGCGGATGAAAGGTGAAACCACAAGAAGGCCTAATACTCTGTGCACTGTACAAGCATGCTAACACAAGGTTTGCACTGTAAAGCAGCCCTCCCTTACATAGCGAACCCAAGGAGTCCTACAGTTTTATGATAGCTGATACGATACACTGCATTTAGTAATAATGTAGTCTACATGCAGGGAGAAATTTGGGATGCAGCTTGGATGAATTACCAGGTTTCCACCCAGGGAGGAGAGAAATAAACCACTTTGCGTTTGTGGTTTATTTCACAACTGCGATGTTTCCCTTTTGTGTCTAGGATATTGTTCTATTTAGACAAGGCAAAATATGTTAGAGCTTTGCTTGATGTGCCTCTCTACACAGAGTACGCCTCTAAAGATGACCATAGGGATTTTGCTGGGGAACTGGAGGTGCTCTGCAAACTTGGCCATCACCCCAACATCATCAATCTGCTGGGTGCCTGTGAACACAGAGGTACTATTTCTCTGCTGATGATAATGCATCATAATAATAATTATGTCATACATTTATTTAATCCTTTTCTCACACTTCAGCTTTACAGTGCTTTACAGTGACGAGGGGAAAACTCTCCTCAACCACCACCAATGTCTAGCGCCCACCTGAGTGATGCACGACAGCCATTTTGTGCCTGAACACGCATCACACATTAAACTGGGGATGATTAGGTGGCAGGTTGAGAGAGCCAGATCAGGAATTTAGCCAGGGCACCAGGGAGACTCTTTGCAATAAGTATTGTGGGATCTTTAATGACCACTGTGAGTCCGGACCTGTCTCATCCGAAAGATGGCCATTTCAGTGCTCTGTGTCTCTGCTGAAATAAAAGCATGCACATTGCCAAGAAAGGAACTGTAATGAAACATAATGGGTATTGAGCACTCAAGAGTACAGGCTAAAAAGCTACTACACTGCAAACATGTCACCACAGCACTTCAACGTTGCACAACACCTCTATTATTTGTTCATGCCTCACTCCACCAGTTGAATGAGGTGGAGATTAATTTGATCAGTAAGACCTACACATCCACAGGCCTTGACTGCTACTTCCAAACCAGCTAACCGTGCCTTCTCGTGCTCTCAGGATATCTGTACCTGGCGATCGAGTACGCCCCCCACGGCAACCTCCTGGACTTCTTACGGAAGAGCCGAGTCCTGGAGACGGACCCCGCCTTCGCCATCGCCAACAGCACCGCCTCCACCCTCTCCTCCCAGCAGCTGCTGCATTTCGCCGCTGACGTGGCGCGGGGCATGGACTACCTCAGCCAGAAGCAGGTGAGCATGCTTCTCGTAAAGCGAGGCTGAATGACCTCTTCCAGCGAAGATGGGGGATTGAGTCATGCACAAGGAAGAGATAAACAAAATTCTGGCTATTTTTTTTAAAGCAACATACATTTTAAACATGTTGACATTTGTGTCTGTATTATGATAATGAGACTAAAATTCAGAATGACAAAAATGAGTGCTTGTGTATATGTACATGGGTCAGGCATCCAGATAGCATATGTCTAAAATATGTTTGGTCAAATTCAGTGGAAAGTCTTTATGTGTAATAATGGCTACTGCATATTTAGGCGGCTATTCATTTAGTTTTATAGCATGAATTATGCAAATCAGCTGACTGTTAATATGGAGCTTTGGATCTTCAGTTTATCCACAGGGACCTCGCTGCCAGAAACATCCTGGTTGGGGAAAATTTTGTGGCCAAGATAGCAGACTTTGGACTCTCTAGAGGGCAGGAGGTTTATGTGAAGAAGACAATGGTACAGCATGGTTAACTTTAATTCTTAAAACAACAAGCCGTTGTATGTACAGTACAGCATATGTGTTTGCCTGTCATGATTTGAGAACTCTGAACACTTTATCTTTTCACTTGTGTGCCTCAAGCTGATTTCTGTTGTTTGCCTTTCACAGGGAAGACTGCCAGTACGATGGATGGCTATCGAGTCGCTGAATTACAGCGTTTACACCACAAACAGCGATGTGTAAGGATTCAAGGCCTCTTGAGCTGAAACAGTAACCGAAGCAGAGTGTATTGAGAAAGCTTGGATGAAACATTTCAGTAATTTACTAAATGAAATGCTATGATGCCCTGATGTTAACTGTTTCTATCACTTCATTCTCAGATGGTCCTATGGCGTGCTCCTCTGGGAGGTGGTAAGCTTAGGTTAGTGTTGGTTACGGTCAACTGCTGGACTTGCCTGAATATCTAATGTGAAACCAATGTGAGTCCAGTACGCCTCATATGGTAACGCTGGTTGGCTCCTGTGTGTAACTGCAGGTGGTACACCATACTGCGGGATGACTTGTGCCGAACTGTACGAGAAACTTCCCCAAGGATACAGACTGGAGAAACCCCTGAACTGCGACGATGAGGTGTAAGTCATGCGTGCTTTCTTTAGTGCAGTTAATGTTGAAAGTCATAAGCAGATGTCAGTAGTTTAGGTTTAGTGTGGTGATTGTGACGTACAGCATACTGGCTAAGATAGTGACTTGGTGTGGCATTTTTGGGTGTTAGAGATAAGAGCAGTACTATAGTGAGTAACTTTGTTATCCAGCCAATGCAAAATTTGAAAACATTTCACAAAACTGAGCTACGTACACATAACCTGTATCATTTCATAATATCTGAAATTACACTTTGGGAACTGTATTCAATAAACTGTAATTTATTTAATGAGGCCAACCCCTCCAGCAGCAGAGTTGGTGACTTGGTCATTTCAGCCGTAGAACTGAAATCATTTAGGCCAGTGCCACACCGCTGATGTCACGTGACTATCTTACACACACATCCCTACCCCTCTTGGGTCCAGATATGACCTCATGAGACAGTGCTGGAGAGAGAAGCCATATGAGAGGCCCTCGTTCGCCCAGATCCTGGTGTCACTCAACAGGATGCTGGAGGAGAGAAAGGTAAGACCAGAAGAATAATCCCAACTGTATACCTTTACACAGCATCCCTTTTTGCTGTGCAAAACGCATGATATTTCCAGTCAAAAACACAAGGTTGCATTCATATAAAACTCAATATAAAAACTGTACTTGCAATCATACATAATAGCACTGTAGCTTGTAAGATATGATGCATGTTTTCTCAGCGTATTTGTTGTCATGTGACTGAAATAAAAGTGATGTCTCCTAATAAAAATCTTGATACTCATCAGGTGTGATGCTTGGTGCTTACTGAATTTCTGTTCTTATTTTCATTTTTAGACCTACGTGAACACCACCCTGTATGAGAAGTTTACCTATGCAGGCATTGACTGCTCAGCAGAAGAAGCTGGATGATCAATTTTTATTCCTCAAGAGTAGCTTTTGTCTTCCTACGTATCCTTCATGTACTATATTACATCAGAGTTTAAGCAATCCTGTAACAAGGATTCATGGACTAGTATTTTGCACACATTGTGTATTGCATTTTATATAAACATATACTAACCCAGGGGTTAATAATCTAAATATAATCATTTTTATACTCTTCATCTATTGTGAATAGAAATTGTTTTTGATATAAACATTTGATGCTGACTTTGAAAATACATTGTTTTAAAAATTATTTTCCATCCAGCACATTCTCCCTCTGGTATGTTTATATATCCTGTAAATAGTCAATTCTGAGAAGCATTGCAAAGATAACCTTGATCTTGATCTACAGGGACAAATGGAAGGTTTATTTTGGAAATGGTTTTGTGTGAATGTAACTTTCCTGTAAACGTATAATCTATGCATGGTATCAATGCATGTTCAAAGCTGTTTCATATTTGTCTGAGAAAAGGAGAACTTGTTTTTGTTGAGCTAAAACTGAATGACATGAATAAAAAACGATAAAATGAATATTGTGATAGCATACATTCAGCAAGTGTTTTCACTTTTAACTAAAACCATCAGAGCATCATATTGCATATCACATACCCCTGCATTCATTCTATGATCATATTTCATTGTACCTGGATTTCCTGTATCTTTTATGCCAAATGAGAAATGTTTACACTTCTTGCAAACAGCCATGATTAAAGCTGGTTCACCCTTGATTGAAAAAAAATTATATAACATAGATTGGTAAAATGTGATAAAAAATGTATTTACGGATTATGTTTATCCAGAGTGTTTTTTGCAATTTTTAAAAGTTACATTTCTGCATATGATGTGAATATAGGCTTATTAAAACTGAATGTACCTTTATAATTGCTTTAATGAATCAAATGGTTACTTCAATTCAGTATTGTCTCAGTTGAAGAAAAACAACATCCTCCATTTTACTAATGGATGGACATTTCAAAGCACAAGTTCTGTAGCAAACCTGTAAGCGTTTCTCCCCGACCCAGGAGGTTCATTGACCTCACTACGATCACTTGGAACTTTTCTGTTCTTCTCTTCAGTTTAATCCAAAGCATTCCCCCATCCCCCATGCCCCAGATCACTTGTAAAATTTATTACTCCTCAAAAACCAGATTCTGGAATGATTTGTCAGTGCCGATACCTCTGGAGGGAGTTTTGTAAGAGGGTTATAACTAAGGCTTAAGAAATAACAGTTACCAGACACCACGTCCATATCTACAAAGTCTCAAACAAGTCAACTAATGGTTCAGTTCTTGTGGCACATATTGGATCAAACAGAAATTCACTGTGAGGGATTTCAGCTCAGACCGAATGCATTGTTTCCTACAATAAGAGACCAAATGCATCCCTGTTTCTGGTAAACCAGCATGCAAAGCTTAAAACAGAAAATAAATCATAATCAGACTGTGGCCACAGGGGACCTGGTCTTTCTAAGGTTCCACAGATCCATTGGAAATGAACAATTTAATTTTAATTTTATTAGCCATTAAAACAACATCACTGATACACTACACATGTGGACATTTTGAGTTCTATTCTGTTTCTTTGATTTGGTATGTACGTATTTATACAGTGAATCGGGATGGTCCCTCCCTCTCACAAGAAGTTTGACAATGATATTTTCCCCCAGCACATGTGCTCTTTTTACCTATGAAATATCCTTCATAAAGATATCAATGTATTTAATGTAAGGGAGCTTTCTGACGACCCAAGTTACAGTCCATAACTTTGCAAATTCTGCCATCTAGTGGTGGAATAATACAAGCAGTATGTTTCATTGTGAAGCCCAAGGAAGTTCCAACGTAAGCAATATTAAGAGCCTTACTGTGGAAATATGGATGCGCTATCAATCAGGCACATTTAATTAAGTATAAACAAAAACAAAATATATAAACAAACTTAAACTAAATATCAAGCAGTTGAATGATTGTTATACTGACATCAGAATTTAATTTAGGTGACTATTTTATTGCAATAAAGAACACAAAAACACAAAAAGATTTAGTTTCATGATGAAAAGTTAAATAACTTTTGACTGCTTCTTTTGAAATGTACAACTGACAAACTTTAAATTCAAATTCAATGTACAACTGACACAAGAGCCTATCTCAATGTTGCATGACCCGAACACTATCATAAAAAAACAACAAAAGTACTGCATTAATGCTATACCTCACTAAATTAAGGGTAATGGATCTGCATGCTTATTATTATTATTTATTTATACTTACACTTATGGTTCTTACTAGAAACAAGAAACAAGATGTGAAAACCATATTTAAAACAAACACAATAATAGACTCAAAAACATCTTGAGAGAAACATCATTCACATTTTCAGAGTATTATCTAGTTCCTGCATTAAAGCACAGCAGGACGCAGTAAAGACCGTAGAGAGGCAGAGGAGTGGACAGTCACACAGCAGGTCACCACAGAGTCCTGAGAGCCTGTTCAGCCTGGCTCCCTACGGGTTTCTCGGTGTCAGCCCCTCAGAGACTTCCCTGTGCGCCATGACGACGCACACCTCGTACACCCTAAAGGAGGCGAACGCGGCCGCCACCATGCAGGACCCCCCGAGGATGTACCACCAGTTGAAAAAGTCAAAGGAGAAACCCTTCACAATGCTGTAGAGCCCGAAGCACACCAAGGCTACCAGAGACAGGATCTGTACGCAAACGGGCGGTCCGGAGGTCTTCTCACCCATGGTGCCGAGCAAAAAACTCCCAGCAGCTCCCGGCTGACTCCCTGGAATTCACCTGTTATTCACTTTTCAGTCACATAGTTTAAATATGGCTCCTATTGTTAATGGACTGGCAAAATGTTGAGACACACAGGAGATGGATTGGCGCTACTGGCAAATGGTCCAGGAGTATCATGTGTGGTGCTTTATATAGTGTTGGGTTATAAGGTGAAAATCTTGTGGATAAATGTATTAACCCCTTTAGAGAATAGGTTTTGCAGTTAATCTGAATGAAACATTGCTTAAGCTAATTAAATGCACTAAGTAACTTACACAGTGAGTGTTATCACTCTGTAAGCATGCTTTTAAGTAATCACAGTGAGTTCATTTAGCCCTGGGATTAAAGAGAATGACAGACGTATTTTCATCACCTGCGATATAAGTGACCTTGATGAAGAACATATTTGCAAAATAGTTACTTATAGTTACTTTTGCGGATAGCACAATATGGTATTGCAAAGAGCTTGGACACAAATAAAAATAAGATTTAGATTGGACAGACACCTGCGAAAATAAATTAAACATAGTTAAAAGTGTAGATTTCACCTAGACAGGATTACTTTACAGGAGGCATTAAGCTAGAATGTGCTCAGTCTGAAAAAGGCTTGGTTGTAATAGTTCACCCAAGTCCAACTGAATCTAGACACTGTGTCCAAGTTGTGAAAGTTACATACAACCTGCTGGGATATATAAAAAAACTATTGAATATAAATCCAAGAAAACTATATTGAGGGGCTGCTGGGTGGGTCATCCTATTAATAACATTCTATTGTATATATGGGGCTTTGAAAAATGACTGTTCCAGTGCCAAGTGGAACATTGGAGCACTGGCAGATCTATGGAGTGAACAGTAGTGGCTGAGTTCACATTTTTGAGGAGAGTTTATGCTTGTCTGTGCTCTCCTGAACTGAGAAAGGGGGTTGCTTACAAATGCAATTTTGTGTTCAGAATTGGAAGAAAAATAAATTGCTTTAATGTCGTTCAATTCCTGTCAGACCACATACTGAATTTAAAAATTTGTTTTCATTTACCAAAATAACTGAAGTTTACATTTATCATTTTAATTGTATAACATTTAGTTTTTGCTACATGTAGCAAAACATTATACAGTATATTAGCATTTTTACGTAGTTTGTTTAGTTTGTAAAATGCAGGTCTGGTATTTCATATGCAGTATTTCTTTCATTTCTGGTTCCAGGTTGTTGTGTTCCAGTGCATGGAACACATTACCTGGATTCGTAAGCTACTCATCATGGAGGAAGCAGACACTTAAGAGCAGGGGGTATTCAGACAAGCATTGTCACAATGATGGATTCTCTACAGACAAGGTGAGACTGCGTGCCCTGTTCTCATCATCAATTTCTTATTTCAAATGAGTTTTTTTTTAGTGAGCAAAGAATGATTGAGGACATGAAACCACAGTCCATCCACAGGCTTAACGCAGCCTTCTGCCACGTATCAAATTCCGAGCCCCAAATAATATGTGAAACACCTGCTGCAGCTTCTCCAGTGCGGCAGGAGAGAAAGTCCGATAATGTCAGTAATACAGAGCGAGGCAGCCTAACATTCTTACAACAGAAAATGTTTACATTTTCACTCATTTTTAAAGCTTCTACTAATTAGTATGGTGTATATTGACAACAAATATGTTAGTGTAGACTTAGAAATATAGTTTATCTTTTGTTTTTTTACATAAATGTCCTCTTAAAACTCAAAATGAACAATCCATTTAACTGCTACAGTTGACATTCTCAGTCAGTATAGTTAGACTATAGTCAGCATCATTCATGAGGAGTAATCATTTTCCCATAATGCTATGGCATTTGGTAGTTCTTGTCCTTATAGGGTGTGAATGCTTGTGGAACACTTGTGCAAGTCCTCTATAGCAAACTTCTACCATTCTACTAAAAGGAAATGACTCCAGTCCAATTCTGCGGTTAGCTTTCAAGTAGAGCAGTATGGGTGCCAGTTTTTACCTTAACCCATTTGTTACTCATGTACCATAATAAAATAGCGTTGTAGTTCAAATTTTCAGACGTCAGCGCCAAATTAACCAGGTGAACA